>NC_134888.1:16296848-16299348 GCF_041734735.1 Babylonia areolata | reverse complement strand
ATAGTTTAAGATGACGTATCTTAAGTGACTCTGTTTATACATGTTATTTATGCACACTGAGCAAGGAAGATGAATCACATTTTTGTTCTGTTGCCCTGAGTGACCAACTAAACCAACCAATACGTTAAAAGTCCGTATAGCTTTGCTATAAATGTACATGAAGTACAGAAAAAATAACGGACTGTTACCTCGTGCATTTGGTTGAATATCTGTGTGAGCTGTTTTTGGTTTATTTGTGTTGTCGATTTTTTTGTGTGTGTCATTGTATTCTTCTTCATCCTCTCAGAATATGGTAAGGGGCTTTTAGTAAGGGGCTTTAGCCTTCATCTTAATAAAAAGAAAATCGGTATCGTTATCGTCGCTCTCTCTCTCTCTCTCTCTCTCATGCCCACCCCCAGTCCCCTGGTTTTGAATTGTGGTCCATGGCCAAAGTTCATTAAAACAATTTCGTTCGTTCGTTCGTTCGTTCTCTCTCTCTCTCTCTCTCTCTCTCTCTCTCTCTCTATGTATGTGTGTGTGTGTGTCTCTGTCTGTCTGTCTCTCTCTCTGTCTCTGTCTCTGTCTCTCTCTCTCTCTCTCTCTCTCTCTGTCTCTCTCTCTATTGCTATCTTGTACTGACGAAAGCGTTGCAAGAAATATGTCTGTGTATCTTTATAAAGCCTTTAAGTATAGAGAAATTGCTGTTTGATAGTCTGATGAAAGATTCGTAACATCACATTCTGTATCTTATCCGGTCCTCTTGTTCATGATCATTGATAGCTCGTCAGGTATTGTTCACATTCCCTTCCACGAGGGGCTGAGGTCTAATGTGAATAAACCATCTTCTTCCTCTCTCTCTCTCTCTCTCTCTCTTTCTCCCTCCCTCTCTCTCTCTGTCTCTCCCTCTCTCTCTGTCTCTCTCTGTGTCTCTCTCCCCCCTCTCTCTGTCTCTGTCTCTCTGTCTCCCTCTGTCTCTCTATGTGTCTCTCTCTGTCTCTCTGTCTCTGTCTGTCTGTCTCTCTCTCTCTCTCTCTGTGACAGCCGAGTTGCTCTGAATCTGAAAGTTGCGTTATTTACTTGTCACGGGACCAGTTTGGCAATGACAGTAAAAATCCCGCTGTCAACTTGAAAGTGTCTCTTCCTTTTTGCTTCTTATATCCGCTCTCCCCTGCATGTCTATCTCTGTCTCTCTCTTTATCTATCTATCTAACTCTGTGTGTGTGTGTGTGTGTGTGTGTGTGTGTGTGTGTGTGTGTGTGTGTGTGTGTGTGTGTCTCAGTTTTATCTCCCCTCTCTTTCTCGATTTTCACCCTCTCTCTCTCTGTTTCTTTTTCTCTCTGTGTCTCTGTCTCTCCCTGTCTGTCTGTCTCTGTCTGTCTGTCTGTCTGTCTGTCTCTTTCTCTCTCTCTCTCTCTCTTTCCTCTCACCCCCTGTATCTCCCCTCTTTCCTCTCCAAGCCCCTCCCTCTCTCTCTCTCTTTCAGTCTCCTTTCACCCCGTCTCTCTCCCTTCTCTCTCTCTCAGACTCTTTTTCTTCAACATTTTTTTTTTATTCAGACAAAGGTTTACAGATACAGAATTCATATGTTTTGTGCATTAGAAAGTATAGGGTAAGCATATAATAAGTTCTAAGTACCGACAACTCCACAACAGCAAAGAATATATGTTCAATGGCAAAATTCCAAGGTAGCGTTGTGTAGCTTAATCCTGTATTAAACGGTTGTAAAGTGACCATTTTCTTCACAAACTTGTTATATTCCATAGTTATGTTAAAGGCATACTTGTCTACTTCATATGCCTGTTTGAGGTCTCTTTTGAACATTTGTAGTGTTGGTTTTACTTTGTTGATTCTACATTTGTATACATAGAATTTAGCTATCAATAAAATATATGAGAAACAGTCACCAGTTTTCATTTTGTTATGTCCTAAAAGCACCAGTGTGTCCTTCAGGTTAAGTCTACCCCAATTAAACACTTTTCTTTTTAAATATCTCACAAACTCCGTCCAAAAATGTTGTACATGGTTACATTCCTATAGATAATGCAGAATTGTATCTCTTTCTTCCGTACAAAAATTACATATATTATCTGGGAGTATTCCCATCTTCATCAAAACAGAATTTGTCACAAGGATATGATAATTAAATTTCATCTGGAACCATTTTAACCTTATTTCAAGTTTTTTGTTGTTGTTTTTTTGTATTGAAAAAAATGTTTTTCCAGTCAAGTTTGTTTTCAAACTCTCTCAAACTCTCAGTCTCCCTC
This sequence comes from Babylonia areolata, assembly GCF_041734735.1. Classification (NCBI taxonomy): domain Eukaryota; kingdom Metazoa; phylum Mollusca; class Gastropoda; order Neogastropoda; family Buccinidae; genus Babylonia; species Babylonia areolata. The sequence goes on along the minus strand of NC_134888.1, from coordinate 16,297,105 downwards.
CACTATTAATCTCCTTCCACCTCTCTTCCCCTGTAACATTCGTCACTCAGAAAAGCCAAGTCTCTTCAGGGGAGACAGATCACCGAGAGCGACAAGCGGGGAGATAAGAGTGACGCCCCTTTACCGTCGGAACATGACCCCCGTCTCGCCAGCACAACACACACACACACACACACACACACACACACACACAGAGCCACCAAATTGACGTAAACTAGAATCATGACGTCAAACGGAAGTGAGGTCAAAGAAGATAG
>NC_134888.1:16281848-16291848 GCF_041734735.1 Babylonia areolata | reverse complement strand
ATTAACGATAGGTTTGCATGAACAGAAGATAAATATATGCATGCACTCGCGGTCGAGGTTTGAGAGAGAGAGAGAGAGAGAGAGAGAGAGAGAGAGAGAGAGAATCGCAGTCGCAATCGCAATATTGAAATCACCGAACCGGACTTTTATCTGGTATGCGTTATCATATATCAAATGGGACTTTTTACGCAGCCTGATAACCATCTCTCCTAGAATAACCACATCGAAAAAATTCGTTTTAAAGATTTCGCGGGTCGGGAAGAAGAGGCAATTTCGAAAATGGACTGATTATAAAAATTTAAAAAAAAGAGATGATTTGAAAGACGGATAAATCATAAACTGGCTCTCTGAGAAAAGAGGGAGGACCGGAAAGACGTCATTTGAAAATGGGCCAATCGGGAACAGACGTTCTACTTGTGGGCGGAAACGACAGCCCCAAACTTTCCCTCCGTGTGCATCTCAGTCCGCGTTAAACGTGTGTTCAGTTTATGGCCGCTTCATGATGTAGCAACAAGGAAATACCTTCAGGCTTGGAAATGTCGTAACTGATTCGGTCTAACAGATTCGTTTTTGTTGTTGTTGTTGTCTTTTACTCTCTCTCTCTCTCTCTCTCTCTCTCTCTCTCTCTCTCTCTCTCTCTCTCTCTCTCTCTCTTTTTTTTTTTCTTTCTCCCCTCTGTCTCTTTTATCTCCCCCCTTTTATCTATCTCCCCCTCCCTCCCTCTCTCTCTCTCTCTCTCTCTCTCTCTCTTTCTCTCTCTCTCTCTTTCTCTTTCTCCCCTCTTTCTATCTCTCTCTCTCTTTTCCCCCTCTCTCTCTCCCTCTCCCCCCCACCCTCCCTCTCTTTCTCTTTCACTCTTTCACTTCAGGCGAGACAGAGATACCGACAGACAGAGGAGAAAAAAAAGTATTTGCAATTGGGGGTGGGGTTGGAGGGGGAGTGGCTTGGGGACGAGGGGGGAGGACGATTGCAAGCCTTGTGGGAGGAGGGTGGGGGTGATGGACAGGCCAGTGGGAAGAGGAAGAGATGAAGAGCACTACGAGCAAAATGTCCTGACTGGAAATCATCGTATCGAGGATTAATCGATGAAGTAAGGATAGTGGGATTCCAACATTGATCAAGGTGTCCTTTAATTACCGTACAACAATATAATCATTTATAGGACGTCAGTGATTGATAGAAAGATACAAGACAATTTCCTAAACCCTAGTGAATTATTCAATCGCAATGACTGTCAAAGTCGAGTCGAGTCGAGTGACACACACACACGGAGAGAGAGAGAGAGAGAGAGAGAGAGAGAGAGAAGGGAGGGTGGCCGGGGGGGCGGGGGGGGGGGCACACATACATATGGTGTTGTTCGTCCTTCGAAGTCGAAGATGCCCACTTCAGTGTCAGATAAGGATGATGGTGGAGGATCTGTGACTGTGGATCCGGAGGTGACTGGTGAGGTCGGGTCGGAGAGCTCGCCCACATGTGGGACACGTGGGGGTGTCGAGGTGCTGCAGCAGTGGGAGTGGATGGAGGTAGCTCGTGCCTTGCGCGCGCGCCGCGTTTTCCTCTAAACCTCTGCGGTGTGTCAGTTTTCTGCATAATGCATGTATGTATACAGTATATCGTAAACTGCGTTCGCTTGACAACGATTTCTTTACGGCAACGACGACTGACAACTACGATGATGATGATGATGATGTCACGTTTTCAGTGGAGATGTGTGAACTGATGATTCATTCACTGTGTGGGTTGCAGATTCCACGATCGACCAGGACTGAACCTTGCGGTCAGCTGAGATTTCGTCAGCTGCTACTGGTTGGTCAAGGTAGGCTGGTGGTTTAGGTGTGTGTGTGTGTGTGTGTGTGTGTGTGTGTGTGTGTGTGTGTGTGTTTAAGGGGGTGTACGCGTGCGTGCTTGCGTGTGTTTGTGTGTATGTGTGTCTGTCTGTGTGTCTGTACGTATGCATTAGTATGTGGGGTTTGGTTTTATATTGGCTTTATTGTGGTAATGTTTTGTATGGTGATGTATTTTTACACTCTGTTTTCAATGGCGCTTAGAAAGTTACGAAAATTTCTATTAAACTGGTGTTATAAAGACACATCCATCGTGGCTCAGAAAGCGAAGCTCACACACTGTTCTCATGTATTTGGTGTTCTTGTTTCACCCATTGTATTTCCTTCCTGTTCCGTTCAGTGTTCGTTCGTTCGTTTTCATTGTTGGTTTGGCTTTTTGTTTTGTTTTTTGTTGCTGTTTTTTGTTTGTTTTTGGTGGGGGTTTTTTTGTTTGTTTTTGTTGTTTTTTTGTTTTGTTTTTTTCTGTCTTGGCTACGCATGTGTGTTAAACTGTCTCTGTCTCTTTCCTCTGTCTGTACCTATCTGTGTATCTCTGAGCCTCTCTCTCTCTCTCAGCAAGGCGTAGGTAATGCACGTGTCCTCGTGAGTGCCTTGAGAGAGAGATTGGTCAGTAGTTTCTTACGGGAATGGGAAGAAGGAATACAGACTAGCCAACGCTTTGAATTTTATGACCAGTTCAAAAGAATATTCAAGGTTGAGCCATATGTGGACTGTAAACAGTTACGCTGTCACCAGATTGCATATGTTCAGTTCAGATATGGCATTTCACCCATTAACTCTCATAGGTTTCGGTACCGAGCAGATTTATCCCGTCAGAAGATACTATACCAAGTGTGTAAGCTTGAAATCGAAGATGAAAACCATGTTTTGTTTGTCTGTTCAGCTTATGTGGCTTTACGCAACGTGTTCTTTCCGGTTGAGTCCGAGACTCATAATTTGCCTGCACTGATGGGAGCTGATGACGACCAGACCGTGTCAAAGCTTTCTCGCTTTCTGTATACGGTTTTTAAATTGCGCTCAGAGCGTACACGCTTAAGTTGGCTTCCAATCTGCATCGCAGCATTCCATTCTGACACTCGTGTTGTTAGTGTGAATTGTCCTTTGCTACGCTTCATGACAGTGTCTGTCTACTTGAAAATGAGTTCTTTTTTTCTTTTTCTTTTTTAAACGCTGATAGACCTATCCCAAAATGCCCATTGAAATGAACCCTATGTGTTTCTTCAATAAAACATCCTCCTCCTCCTCTGTGTGTGTGTGTGTGTGTGTGTGTGTGTGTGTTCGTATCCCTTTGCTCCCCCTCTCTCTCTCTCTGTGCCTTTCAGTTTGTCTGTCGCTCTCGCATCTCTGCTCTCACTCACTCGTTCTCTGTCTCTCGCCCGCTCGCTCGCTCTCTCTTTCCGCCTCTCTCGCTGTCTTTCTTGTCTCTGCCCGTCTCTCTCTCTCTCTCTCTCTCTCTCTCTCTCTCTATCTCTGTCTCTCTCTCTCTATCTATCTATCTGTCTCTCTCTCTCTCTATCTCTCTCTCTCTCTCTATTTATCTATCTCTGTCTCTCTCTCTCTCTCGCTCTCTCTCACTCTCTCTCTCTCTGTCTCTTGCACACACACACACACACACACACACACACGCACACGCACACACACTCACACACACCACAATACAACACAACACAACACACATCGAGACAGAGAACAAGAGGAAGACAAGTACAGAGCGAAACCAAAAACTGAGTCATGCAGACAGATAGACAATCATCAAACAGACACTATATTACAAAGACACCGCAGACGAGCCCTGTCTGTACGGGAACTGTCCCCCTCCTCACCCTCCCTCACCCGTCACCCCCCTCCCACCCCTCACACACAACACACACACACACACACACACACACACACACACACACACACAAGCCTTGGCACACGCACCAGAGGACGACAATGAAAGAACCCACAGACAGACGTTCACCCGACAGTGTGGGACAGATCAATCCTAGGACACAAGGCCAACTGAAGTCATTCAGAGTTCTCTCTCTCTCTCTCTCTCTCTCTCTTTCTCTCTCTCCTCTCCCCTTTATCTCAATGATCGTGTATAACCACCACCACAACAAACCAGACTGGTAACTCCACGAATTAGAGTTCAGAATGAAAACCCACGGATGTCGCTCAGTCCAACAAAAACTGCCCCAACGATATATATATATGTATATCGTTATACCTTAGTTTATTTTGCTTCAGTTCCGTTTTTCCTTTCTGTTCCATTTCATCTGTTTTGTACCGGTTTTTTTTTTTCTGATTTGTACCTTCAATGTCACTAGAGCTTTACAGCTAATGACATTAAACATTTCAGTGTTCAGTGTTCAGTTCTCTCTCTCTCTCTCTCACTCTCTCTCTCTCTCTCTCTCTCTCTCTCTCTCTCACTCTTGTCTGCCTCTGTCTCTGTCTCCGTCTCTCTCTCTCTCTTTTTATTTCTCTCTCTCTCTGTCTGTCCTTCTGTCTCTGTCTGTCTCTGTCTGTCTGTCTCTGTCTCTCTGTCTCTCTCTATATATATCTATCTATCTATCTCCCTCTCTTTTGTCAGCTTTTTTTTTACTCTCTGAAGAAAGGACAGTGGCGAATTTTTCAAACACAACAGTGGGGCGTGTGAATGAATACTGATTGCTTTTTTGCGTTGACTGTGGGCTCCGGAACGGGACTGTATAAAGTCCATGCTGGCAACACAGGGCTGTAAATATTGCAGACCGTATATCACGTGTAAAGTCGCATTCCTTCTGCTGTCTTCTTCTTCTTCTTCTTCTTCTTGGCTGTGTTTATATCTCTCTGTGTTTGTCTCGGTTTGTGTGTGTGTCTGTGTTATCTTTCGTTTTTTGTTTTGTTTTGGAGGGAGTCTGTTTGTCTTTTTCTGTCTCTCTCTTTTTTTTTTTCTCTCTCTCGGCTGTTTGTCAGTCTGTCTCTCTCATCAGTCTGTTCTCTGTCTGCGTGTCTTGTTTGCCTCTCTTTCTCCCTGTATCTGCCCTGCCCCCCCACGTCCACCCCCACACCCACACCCCTCCGCCCCCCACCCACCCGTGCCTCTACCTGTCCCTTCCTCTGTGACTCAATATATACGCGAAATTTGTTGATTTTGTGAATCATCGTTGTGTGTTTTCTCTAGATTTTCTTTTATCAAGGCAAGGCAAGAAAAGGGTTTGTTTCGCGTGCCCCCTCGGGGCATTGAAACATTGCATACGGTCATCATTTACACACATCTAATAAATACAAAAAGAGTGATGTCAAAAACAAGAAGTAGGCTCATTCGTTCAATCTCTTAATATACACATTGGCAAGTGCTATTTCACTCATAATGGAAACAAACAAACAAAAAACATTAACATCAACAACAGCAGCAGCAAAAATCAAAAGGAAAAAAAATCGTATCAATAGACAAAACAATAATATCTATCAAATATGTATTTTCTTGTAACTGTCATGGTTGAGGTTGTAGGCCTTCGTCATTGAAGCCGTTCACAGTTCTCTCTGTCTGTCTGTCTGTCTGTCTGTCTCTGTCTGTCTCTCTCCGGTTGCTCTTTCCTCCCTCTCTCTCTCTCTCTCTTTGCCGACCAACACTGCTGCCAGGAAATATTTCCTTTCTGTGTAAACAGCAGTCTGATTGACCAGAATAGAGAGAAGTACCTTTGTTTCCTCAATCCAGTGATTTTGCTTCAGTATATCACCATTGACTCGGTTTACAAATCCTTTGGGCTGGTAGTTATTACTTGTTCCTCTACCAGCCAATACGTTTGAGAGATTATTGCCTTTCTTTTCTCGTTTACCATATTTTCGGCTGGAGAAATTTGTTGTTGCTGTTGTTTATGGTTGCTGTTGTTGTTGTTGGTGGTGGTGGTGATGGTGGTGGTGTGGTGGTGGTGGTGTGGTGTGTGTATGTGTGTGTGTGTGTGTGTGTGTGCGCGTGCGCGCGCGCGCGCGCTTTTTGTTTGTTTATGCAAATCAGTATTTTGGGTTCATGGCGTTCGACGCTTTCTCTGCTAATCAAATGAGTTTGGCTCACAGTTACCTTATTTCTCTGGGATGCCTAGATAGTTATTGATGTTTACTCTGTACCAACCAATACGTTTGGATAAAGATTATTTCTGTACGCGCCCACCCACCTCCAGCCCCTCCACACACACACACACACACACACACACACACGACCAATACTTCTGGCACACGAAGCACTGACTGACCATAGTCATGGGATTACAAGATGTCGCTTTCTGATTGGCTGAGACCACTGAGACTGCTGCACTCAATCTGGGAAGGTCTGGGGGCTTCATAATGATCTGTGTTTGATCGTCGTGATGGAAGTGTCGGTCACTGAGGGGTGCGCTGGGGAAAAGAGCAGAGAAGAGAATACGAATGGTTTATTCAGTAAAGGCCTGTGCCTCTTGTGAAGGGGTGTGTACAGACATCTGGGGGGATTTTTTCCCAAAAAAATATCATGTCAGCGCGGTTTCTCTTTCTTTATACAGATAAAGACACATATTTCGGACAGTGTCAGCATTTGTAGCAGCGAAGAGAGAGAGAGACGCTTTGTCGCTTTGATATTTTATTGTCATTACCTGCATAGGTCTATTGACAAGGGGGTGATAGGGTTAATTCTTATGTCACCACAAGTACCATACCACACTCTGCTTAGTCCATCAAAACAAAACAAAACAAAACATGCAAACAAAGAAAAACAAAACAGCTTTTATCGAAATGCAATATCATTACAGTATGGAAGCAACAAACATTAAAAAAAGAAACAAAAACAAAAACAAAAAGACAAAAAAAAACATTACTCGACCATCCATTCTATCAACGATACTGTTCAATGTCTACCTTATTATCTGGCTTACAGTCTGAACATAAGATAGTAGATATTATACATTATTATGAAGAGAGAGAGAGAGAGAGAGAGAGAGAGAGAGAGAGAGAGAGAGAGAGAGAGAGAGAGCATTTAATATCCCTTAAGCAATGAAGCCCTTCGGACACGGGGGCCATTACAAACAGTCCTCGTGAGCACAATGCTAGACACTGGCACACGCGTCTCTCACCACCATCTCACCTCTCCGTTTCACCAAACACAAAGATGCATTTACCTGCAAGAGAGAGAGAGAGACAGACTGACAGAAAGACAGAGAAAGAGAAAGAAAGAGGTTTATAGTGCCAGAGCACTAGACAGATGGTTTTATTATGGTCTGCAGGTCCGGATTACTCATAATAACGCCTTTTTAGCTTCTACCTTCAGCCCCATCTGCAAACTGAACACGTATTATTAACTTTGTTCTGGCTTCCTGTTGTCTCGATTTGTACTTTCTTTTAACGTAAGATGGTGTTGCGTGAAAAAAGGAGACGCTGGCCTTAGAATCACAGCACTTTATACATTTGGACGTACAGAAAAATGGAATTTTCATTTTGCTTAAGTGTGATTCCAATTCAAAGATATTCTTGTCTCTCTTTTTGTTTAAGTATAATTCGAGTTCAAAGATATAATTGTTTCTTCGTTGCTTAAGTATCATTTAATTTTGAAATAAACTATTTTGCTGATTTAACGTTTTTATGTCAAAAGGGGATATTATCTATCGAACATATCCGTGCAAACAAACATCTTTGGCAGCACCTGTAAACGATCCCTCTTTTTCATTTGTTTTTGAAGAACTTGCAGTCAATTCCATTTTATTTTGGATCGTGATGTGACATTTCCCGATCTGTATCCGAAGTTGGACTGGAAATACGAACTGATTAAACATTAAAAAAAAAGAAAAAAGTTTGAGACTCTGAAAAAGACGGTATGGAATAATGGGCAGGAAAATATGCATGAGTATCGGACCAAGACGTCTGTTGTAAACCTCGCAGTACACAACATGTGCATGACATGGATCAGACTTTGGCTTGATGAAATGAGGCTGTTGAATGGAAGTATCGCATGACCGGCCATCGTCTGAAGGGAAAGGACCTGTGAGAAAAGTTATGTTTTACAGCGATTTGGCACGACATGGGTATGGCCGAAACCACACTGTTGAAAAAAGCCCTACTCCAGAGATGGAGATCTTGTCTGAAATGTTCCTGAGCCGGCAGTTTCGTTGATGCGCAAGGCAAGGGATATTTTCAGTTTCTGTGCACACTGTTGATTGATTGATTGATTGATTCCTTCTTCCTTTCGCTTCGTGACAGTTTAAACACGGCGGGGATGATTTGCATCGATTTCACTTTCTTGTTTGTCTTTGGCTGCTGTCTGGCAGTCATACTCTGTGTGTGTGTGTGTGTGTGTGTGTGTGTGTGTGTGTGTGTGTTTATGTCTCTGTCTCTCTCTGTCCGTCTCTCTGTCTCTGTCTGTCTGTCTGTCTGTCTCTCTTTCTCTCTCTGTTTCTGTCTCTGTCTCTGTCTCTCTGTCTCTGTCTCTCCCTCTCCCTTCTTCCACTCCCTAACTTTATCTGTCTCTCTCTCTCTCTCTCGTCCACGCCATCGCTCTCTCTCTCCCCCCCCACCCCCCCCCCCTTTTGTTCACATACCAAATCATTTTTTTCTTTCCCTTCTTTCCTTGAGGGGATAGTACTGAATAACGCCAACCATACAAACACACACACACACACACACACACACAAACACACACACAGCCACACAAACACACACGCACGCACGCATACACACACACAGACACACACACACACACACACACACACACACACACACACACACACACACACACACACACACACACACATTTTCAGGGAAGCATAATATTCAATTCAATCGATATCTTGTCTGTCTGTTACGTAACTAATTGACATTTCATTGCTTGACTTTGTGTTCGGAGTTTATGATGTCAGGGTTTTAGATAATTGACCTGGTATGTTTGTGTGCATGCGTGCCATGTTGTTTCATTTGCACACAAGTACCTGTATATAGCGCAAAGCCTACAGGCGATGCATAGTGTTATTAATTCAAATGGAAATTATACTCATTTTGTAAATACCCACACATTTCCGGTACACATATATCGGCGTGCACGTGCCAACGCATGCGACAACATCAAATCGTTTGTACATGTGAAAACGTGGATGTGCTCGTCATTCTGTATGGTCGAAAGTCAGCATGAACATGCACAATGTTCACGTGTATTCACCAGTTCAGCATTGTTAGCGTTGCAGTGGACTGCGCTTGATCGTTTAAAGATACTTTCTTGTATTCGTGTAATACGTGGAGTGATGACCTAGAGGTAACGCGTCCCCCTAGGAAGCGAGAGAATCTGACCGCGCTGGTTCGAATCACGGCTCAGCCGCCGATATTTTCTCCCCCTCCACTAGACCTTGAGTGGTGGTCTGGACGTTAATCATTCGGATGAGACGATAAACCGAGGTCCCGTGTGCAGCATGCACTTAGCGCACGTAAAAGAACCCATGGCAAGAAAAGGGTTGTTTATGGCAAAATTCTGTAGAAAAATCTACTTCGATAGGAAAAACAAATATTAAAAAAAAAACTCCACGCAAGGAAAAAAAAAGTGTGGCCCTGTAGTGTAGCGACGCGCTCTCCCTGGGGAGAGCAGCCCGAATTTCACACAGATATATCTTTTGTGATAAAAGAAGATAAGTAAAATTCAAATACAAATACAAATGCCTTACTTAAGTAATTCACCTACGTGCATCACATAGGGCGTGGCGGGCAGAAAGAGTTGACATCAGCAGTGAGTGGAAAGGCTTGGACAGGTTGGATGCTGTGTGTGTGTGTGTTCTGCAGATCTCCTTCACACCCTCAGTCCAGGTCTTCCTTGGCTTTCCTCTCGCTCCTGGTATGATACCACATAGTAGTAAAATACTCGCAGATTGAAAAGATTTGTTCACACCAGTTCATACAGTCTTTCCAGAGCGGGATAAGAACGTGCTTTTCGCAGTCACATGCCAGAATCTTCGCACGCAAGTTGCGCATCATTTTATTGATCATCAACATCATTCCGATGAACTATGACATAAATCGACTCTTCCCCAGTATCATTTAATCATCCCAGAACAATGTTGTACATCATTTTAATCATCCCATAACAGTGTTGTACATCATTTTAATCATCTCAGAACCGTGTTCTACGTCATTTTAGTCATTTCAGAACCATGTTGTACATCATTTTAATCATTTCAGAGCCG
>NC_134888.1:16274348-16276848 GCF_041734735.1 Babylonia areolata | reverse complement strand
AGCTTGGGAGAGGAGGAGTCGTTGGGGGAAAAAAGAAAAAAGAAAAGAGACAGACAGAGATAAACTGAAACAGGATGAGTGACAGACAGAGGGAAAAACATCGAGAGAGAAAAAGACAGTCGACACGTACCTGAAAGAAAGCAGCAGACTGGCACTGAAATTACTCCCGACACTGACGGACATTATGACAGACACACACTGCAGCAGTTTTTATTAATAACACGAATAATTCATTCCACACCTGATGTCACCCACAAAACTGTTAGGACTTTTTTGTGTGTGTTAAAACGACCACAAAAACCTGAATATGGATCAGATCTGGACCTAGCGTCGTGATGATGTTTGTAGTGCCATGGTCTGGAATAACACTAACATGGATGATCAAAGGATGAAATTAAGCATTCAATGGGCGTGTTGCACGAGCGGTGTTGGCGAGAGAAGAATCAGTTTTATAATTTTTGTGCGAGTTTTGATATAGGCTTTTTTGTGCGGATTTTATGATTGCTCTTGTTCGGGTTTTGTGATGGCTTTTGGGTAGGTTTTTTGGATAGATTTTGTGCCGGGTTTTAGGATAGCTTTTGTGCCGGGTTTTAGGATAGCTTTTGTGCGGGTTTTGCGATGACTGTTGTGCGGAGTTTGTGGCAGCTTTTGTGCGGGTTTTTAGAATAGATGTGTGTGTTTTGCGATAGCTTTTATAAAGGTTTTGTGATAGTTTTTGTGCGGGCTTTGTGGTACCTTTTATGCAGGATTTGTGATAGCTTTTGTGCATGTTTTGTGATAGATCTTGTGCAGGTTTTGTCATAGCTTTTGTGCGGGTTTTATGATCGCTTTTGTGAATGTTTTATGATAGATTTTGTGCAGGTTTTGTCATAGCATTTGTGCGGGTTTTTTGTGATAGCTTTTATGCATGTTTTATGACAGATTTTGTGCGGGTTTTGTGATAGTTCTTGTGAGGGTTTCATGATCAGTCGTGACCCAGTTCACAGCGTTACGAGAGCACCCCACAGATGAAAGACTGAAGCGAGAGGCGTTCAAATAGTTGTCTCTTTTATGCCGAAGGGCGATTTTGCTGTGTGGCTTAGTGGGTGTTTCGTCGTTGCATTCGGTGCATGTGTACTTGCTTCAAGCAGTCTCTATCGCTGTCCCTGTTTTGTTTTTTTTTGTTTTTTTCTGTATCCCATGTCTGTTTTCCTGTCCATGTCTCTGTCTTCTTCCTCAGTCTCTTTCTGTTCATCTCTGTCTCTTTCACTCTGTCCCTCCCCCTTCTCTCTTCCTGCCCCCCCCTCCCTGTCTCTCTCTCTCTCTGTCTCTCTGCCTCCCTCCCTCCAACCAAACCTTGGCTCATTTCTGTGAGGATTTACTGTAACAGAGATATCCCGATTTGAAATGTGAATAACATCTGATCTTTTCGAATTGAGTGCCTGTCGGAAAGTAGGGGTTAAAAAAAGAAGGAAAAAAAAAAGAGCCAAGCAGGTTTATCTACCCACATTTCTTTTTCTTTTCTTTTCTCGTTTCTCTTTAATCACTTCTTTCTCTCTGTCTTTTCTCTTCCTTCCTTCCTTTCTTTCTGTGCTTGTTCTTTCGTTCCTTCATTTATTTATTCTTTACACACGCTTGACTATTTATTCATTTATTTATTCATCCATTCATTCAGTCAGACGATTGCTCTTTCTCTCTCTAATCACTCTCTCCCTCTCGCTCTCACTCTCTTTCTCCTCTGTCTCTCTCTCTCTCTCTCTTTCTCCTCTGTCTCTCTCTTCTCTCCCTCTCTCTCTGTCACACACACACACACACACACACACACACACACACACACACACACACGCAGAGAATGAGTGAGAGAGAGAGAGAGACAGACAGACAGACAGACAGACAGAAAAAGAGAAAGAGACATTGAGGCAGACGGACCTAACAGGAACACAGACACCAGATCATCAGCATGGGATGAAACATGGAGATAACAAAACGGAAGACAGAAGAAAGAAAAAAAAACAGGGCTGGAAAGAAATAAGAAAAAAAAAGGCACAAATTATGAACGACTTTCCAAATGCTCAGTAACGGACAGGACCGATGGTGTGTGTGTGTGTGTTCGAGATCCGCTGAACGTATATATATTCCACCTATGGGGCTTTGCAGCTAACAGTACTGAAGCTTTAGAGAGAGGGGGGGGGGGTTGGGTGGGGGTGTCGGGTGGAAGGTGAGGAAGGAAAAAGGATAATGAGAGAGGGGGAGTGTCATGCTGCAGGGAGAGAGAGAGAGAGAGCAGGTGGGTGGGGAGGTTAGTGGAGCAATGGGGGAGGGAGGGGGAGGTGGAGAGGGGGGGAGGGCAGGCAGGGGGTTGGAGGGTAGTGGTGGGGGCTGGGGGTGGGGGGGGGACGGGGGTTGGGGGGGGGTGTATGCTTCAGCTGCAATCTGTGGAAAAGGTCGACTTCTGCAAATGAGACCCCCTGGGTGTGTGGCGGTGAAAATAGCGCCACATGAGTCCGACCTGACGTTTCTG
>NC_134888.1:16244348-16251848 GCF_041734735.1 Babylonia areolata | reverse complement strand
TGAACATCTTAAGAGTTACACAGAACAGTAGTGCAATGAACATCTTAAGAGTTACACAGAACAGCAGTACAATGAACATCTTAAGAGTTACACAGAACAGCAGTACAATGAACATCCTAAGAGTTACACAGAACAACAGTACAATGAACATCTTAAGAGTTACACAGAACAGCAGTACAATGAGTACAATGAACATCTTAACAGTTACACAGAACAGCAGTACAATGAACATCTTAAAGAGTTGCACAGAACAACAGTACAATGAACATCTTAAGAGTTACACAGAACAGCAGTACAATGAACATCTTAAGAGTTACACAGAACAACAGTACAATAAACATCCCAAGAGTTACACAGAACAACAGTACAATAAACATCTTAAAGAGTTACACATAACAGCAGTACAATAAACATCCCAAGAGTGACACAGAACAGCAGTACAATAAACATCCCAAGAGTTACACAGAACAGCAGTACAATAAACATTCCAAGAGTTACACAGAACAGCAGTACAATAAACATCAGAGTTACACAGAACAACAGTACAATAAACATCCCAAGAGTTACACAGAATAGTACAATAAACATCCCAAGAGTTACACAGAACAACAGTACAATAAACATCCCAAGAGTTACACAGAACAACAGTACAATAAACATCCCACGAGTTACACAGAACAGTACAATAAACATCTTAAAGAGTTACACAGAACAACAGTACAATAAACATCCCAAGAGTTACACAGAACAACAGTACAATAAACATCCCAAGAGTTACACAGAACAGTACAATAAACATCCCAAGAGTTACACAGAACAACAGTACAATAAACATCCCAAGAGTTACACAGAACAACAGTACAATAAACATCCCAAGAGTTACACAGAACAACAGTACAATAAACATCCCAAGAGTTACACAGAACAGCAGTACAATAAACATCTTAAAGAGTTAAACAGAACAACAGTACAATAAACATCCCAAGAGTTACACAGAACAGCAGTACAATAAACATCCCACGAGTTACACAGAACAGTACAATAAACATCTTAAAGAGTTACACAGAACAACAGTACAATAAACATCCCAAGAGTTACACAGAACAACAGTACAATAAACATCCCAAGAGTTACACAGAACAACAGTACAATAAACATCTTAAAGAGTTACACAGAACAACAGTACAATAAACATCCCAAGAGTTACACAGAACAACAGTACAATAAACATCCCAAGAGTTACACAGAACAACAGTACAATAAACATCCCAAGAGTTACACAGAACAACAGTACAATAAACATCCCAAGAGTTACACAGAACAACAGTACAATAAACATCCCAAGAGTTACACAGAACAACAGTACAATAAACATCCCAAGAGTTACACAGAACAACAGTACAATAAACATCTTAAAGAGTTACACAGAACAACAGTACAATAAACATCCCAAGAGTTACACAGAACAACAGTACAATAAACATCCCAAGAGTTACACAGAACAGCAGTACAATAAACATCCCAAGAGTTACACAGAACAACAGTACAATAAACATCCCAAGAGTTACACAGAACAGCAGTACAATAAACATCCCAAGAGTTACACAGAACAACAGTACAATAAACATCCCAAGAGTTAAACAGAACAACAGTACAATAAACATCCCAAGAGTTACACAGAACAACAGTACAATAAACATCTCAAAGAGTTACACAGAACAGACAACGAACACCCAGCGAGTCTCATGGGCGGGTTTTTCTCTCCAAGTATACAGAACAGCAAACATCTTTACAGACATGCAGTTTGCAGACTCTGTCAAAAAGAACAAATCGTAAACATCCACTGAGTTGCGGGGTGAGGGTTTTGTCAATAAACACAGGACTGACAGTCTTGCAAACATCTTAAGATTTTGAAAAACGGTGGGGGGGTAGGGTGTAAAATCAGGAGAGAAGCGACAATCTAATGAACATCCCGCAGAGCTGAAGGGGTGGGCTTTGTTAGAAAGTTCGGAACAGTCTTGTAAACGTCATGAGACTTAACAGCGGGACATTTTGTAAAATTAAAAAAAAACACCACACACACAAAAAAAAACCAACTACGGTAAACATTTACAGAGTGGAGGAATTTGTACATTGTACACCAGACAGTCTAGTAAAACATCTTTAAGTTTTGCAGGGCTGGTGTCGTGTGGAGTGATAGTTTGCCTAGAGGTCACTAGTGCGCCCAACTTGGAAGTGAGTGTTCACCGGTTCGATTCCCAAATCTACTGACCGGGATTTTTAACCCTCCCCCCCCCCCTTCCACTAGACCTTTGGCTGTGGTCTGGGTGATAGTCTTTCGGGTGAACCCGTGTGCAGCATAGACTGAGCGCGTGCACAACAACCCGCGGTAACAGAGGGGGTGTCCCTGGCAAAATCATGTTGGAAAAAAACCTGTTATGATAGTGAAATAGATACACTTGCAAACAGAAAAAAAAGTGGTGCGTGGCGCTGCATCGAAAATTTCATACAGATACTTCTGTTACGACTTTAAAAAAAAAAAAAGTAATACAATGCGGCTGTCAGAATATATGTGACAGAGAGTATGCAAAACACCCCATCCTAAAAATTTATTTTAAAAAATTATACGGTAGAAGAATTTTACGAAATGTACGTCACAGACATGTAGTAAACGTCGTAGAAGCTTCAGAATAATTCTCCTCACGAGGGGGAGACCAATCTTGTGTCAACACACACACACACACACACACACACACACACACACACACACACACACACACACACGAAGAGAGAGAGAGAGAGAGAGAGAGAGAGAGTTTGAATAATTCTGTAGCCAGACTGTGTTCTCTCTCTCTCTCTCCCTCTTCCTCTCCCTCCCTCTCTCTGTACTCTCTCTCTCGCTTTCTCTCTTTCTCCCTCTCTCGTGCACACACACACACACACACACACACACACACACACACACACACACACACACAGAGAAACAAACACACAGACACACACGCACGCATACGCGCGCGTGCATACACACACACGTACTCTGTCTTTCTCTCTCACACACACACACACACACACACACACCCTCCCTATCACCACCTCCCAACACTAGTGACACACAACCCCCAAACAACAATGATGCTTGTTACCTCACAGCTCGTCATGTGAAACAACCACACAAATTACCCCGGGTTATGGCTGGCGTCCTGGTTGTCGACTGAGTGAAACAAGTGTTGACGTTTCTGTGATTCCCCCCCGGCCTGGATTATCCGGGGAGTCATCAGTGTGAAACTGACACGCTGAACGAGTGTGACAAATCAAATCACCCTACCCCCCTCTCCCCCCCCCACGCCCACCCCCCCCCCCAACCCCCCCGCCCGCCCAACGCCCCCTGCACCCCCTCCATAAATCTAGGCCGGGATAAAAATTTTCCTCCGCTAGATTCGTCCTCTGTCCTCAAAATTTGTGAGGCAACGTCTAAATTCGTCACAAGGACCAGCGAAAGGAACGGGGTGATAGGGGTGGGGGGTCGGGGGGGGGGGGGGAAGGGTAGAGAGAGAAATAGAAAGAAGGGGAGGAGGGTAAAGAGAGAAATAGAAAGAAGAAAGAGAGGAATAATGGGGAGAGAAGATGGGAGGTAGAAGGACGAATAAGAGACAGAGAAAGAGAGAGAGGAGTTAGAGGAGGAGGAGTAGAAGAAGAAGAAGACGAGATTAAACGCAGAAAGAAAGGAGAGGAGAAAGAGGGAAAATGAAAGGTGAACGGTGGGTGGGGTGGGGGGCGGGGGGGCAGAGAGAAAGAGAACCAGAGAAAGATGCTGACGATATGATATAGATAGAAAGTGTATGAAAAAGGAGAAAGCACCAGATAGAATTAGATAATCTGGGAGGAAGGGGGACATATAGACAGACAGACCGACAGACACGGAAAGAAATGATGTGAGGGTGGAGAGAGAAAGGGAGGAGGGCAGTACAGTAATTAGAGAAAAAGAGATAGACTGGGACAGAAAGAGAGAGAGAGAGAGAGAGAGACTGGGACAGAAAGAGAGGGAGAGAGAGACTGTGACAGAAAGAGAGAGAGAGAGACTGGGACAGAAAGAGAGAGAGAGAGAGAGAGACTGGGACAGAAAGAGAGAGACAGAGAGAGAGAGAGACTGGGACAGAAAGAGAGAGAGACAGACTGGGACAGAAAGAGAGAGAGAGAGACAGACTGGGACAGAAAGAGAGGGAGAGAGAGAGACTGTGACAGAAAGAGAGAGAGAGAGACTGGGACAGAAAGAGAGAGAGAGAGATATAGACTGGGACAGAAAGAGAGGGAGAGAGAGAGACTGGGACAGAAAGAGAGAGAGAGAGACTGGGACAGAAAGAGAGAGAGAGAGACTGGGACAGAAAGAGAGAGAGAGAGATAGACAGACTGTGACAGAAAGAGAGGGAGAGAGAGAGAGAGACTGGAACAGAAAGAGAAGGAGAGAGAGAGAGAAACTGAGACAGAAACAGAGAGAGAGAGAGACTGAGACAGAAACAGAGAGAGAGACTGGGACAGAAAGAGAGAGAGAGAGACTGGGACAGAAAGAGAGAGAGAGACTGGGACAGAAAGAGAGAGACAGACTGGGACAGAAAGAGAGAGAGAGAGAGAGACTGGGACAGAGACAGAGAGAGAGACTGGGACAGAAAGAGAGGGAGAGAGACTGGGACAGAAACAGAGAGAGAGACTGGGACAGAGACAGAGAGAGAGACTGGGACAGAGACAGAGAGAGAGAGAGAGACTGGGACAGAAAGAGAAGAGGAGAGAGAGACTGAGACAGAAACAGAGAGAGAGAGACTGGGACAGAAAGAGAAGAGGAGAGAGAGAGAGAGACTGAGACAGAAACAGAGAGAGAGAGACTGGGACAGAAAGAGAAGGAGAGAGACTGGGACACAGAGAGAGAGAGAGAGACTGGGACACAGAGAGAGAGAGAGACTGGGACAGAAAGAGAGGAGAGAGAGAGAGACTGGGACAGAGAGAGAGAGAGACTGGGACAGAAAGAGAGGGAGAGAGAGAGACTGGCACAGAGAGAAATGTTACAAACCTGGAAGAGGAAAGCTACGGGGAGAGAGATACAGACACAGACAGAGCACAGCAAAGGGCTCCTGATGTGTATCATCAGCGATAACACATGGATTCTACTGACTTGCTGTAAAATCCGTTCCAGTGGCAATACATCGAATCAATAGATACGGGCAGCACATGGATTCCACTGACTTGCTGTAAAATCCATTCCAGTGGCAATACATCGAATCAATAGATACGGGCAGCACATGGATTCCACTGACTTGCTGTAAAATCCATTCCAGTGGCAATACATCGAATCAATAGATACGGGCAGCACATGGATTCCACTGACTTGCTGTAAAATTCATTCCAGTGGCAATGCATCGAATCAATAGATACGGGCAGCACATGGATTCCACTGACTTGCTGTAAAATCCATTCCAGTGGCAATACATCAAATCTATAGATACGCTCTAAAAACCGATTTCTTTGACAGTACACCAGTTTCGTTGATACTCCATCCCGTGACAGCGCATCAGTTTTATTGACACACTGTGAATCCATTCCACTCCAGTGCCCTGCCAGATGTGTGGTGTAGCAGATGTAGGGCCCTGCCAGATGTGTGGTGTAGCAGATGTAGGGCTCTGCCAGATGTGTGGTGTAGCAGATGTATGGCTCTGCCAGATGTGTGGTGTAGCAGATGTATGGCTCTGCCAGATGTGTGGTGTAGCAGATGTATGGTTCTGCCACATGTGTAGCGTAGCAGATGTAGGGCTCTGCCAGATGTGTGGTGTAGCAGATGTATGGTTCTGCCAGATGTGTGGTGTAGCAGATGTGTGGCTCTGCCAGATGTGTGGTGTAGCAGATGTATGTTACTGACAGATGTGTGGTGTAGCAGATGTGTGGCTCTGCCAGATGTGTGGTGTAGCAGATGTATGTTACTGACAGATGTGTGGTGTAGCAGATGTATGTTACTGATAGATGTGTGGTGTAGCAGATGTATGGCTCTGCCAGATGTGTGGTGTAGCAGATGTATGGTTCTGCCACATGTGTAGCGTAGCAGATGTAGGGCTCTGCCAGATGTGTGGTGTAGCAGATGTATGGTTCTGCCACATGTGTAGCGTAGCAGATGTAGGGCTCTGCCAGATGTGTGGTGTAGCAGATGTATGGCTCTGCCAGATGTGTAGTGTAGCAGATGTATGGTTCTGCCAGATGTGTGGTGTAGCAGATGTATGGCTCTGCCAGATGTGTGGTGTAGCAGATGTATGGTTCTGCCAGATGTGTGGTGTAGCAGATGTATGTTACTGACAGATGTGTGGTGTAGCAGATGTATGTTACTGACAGATGTGTGGTGTAGCAGATTATGTTACTGACAGATTGACAGATTCTCAAGGCCTGACTAAGCGCGTTCGGTTTCGCTGCTGGTCAGGCATCTGCTTGGCAGATGTGGTGTAGCGTATATGGATTTGTCCGAACGCAGTGACGCCTCCTTGAGCTACTGAAACTGAAACTGACTGATATATGTTTGGCGTAGCAGATGTATGTTACTGACAGATGTGTGGTGTAGCAGATGGATGTTACTGACAGATGTGTCGTGTAGCAGATGGATGTTACTGACAGATGTGTGGTGTAGCAGATGGATGTTACTGACAGATGTGTGGTGTAGCAGATGGATGTTACTGACAGATGCGTGGTGTAGCAGATGTATGTTACTGACAGATGTGTGGTGTAGCAGATGTATGTTACTGAATCATGTGTGGTGTAGCAGATGTATGTTACTGACAGATGTGTGGTGTAGCAGATGTATGTTACTGACAGATGTGTGGTGTAGCAGATGTATGTTACTGACAGATGCGTGGTGTAGCAGATGTATGTTACTGACAGATGTGTGGTGTAGCAGATGTATGTTACTGACAGATGTGTGGTGTAGCAGATGTATGTTACTGACAGATGTGTGGTGTAGCAGATGTATGTTACTGATAGATGCGTGGTGTAGCAGATATATGTTACTGACAGATGTATTTCTCTGACAGATGTGTGGATGTGACAGATGTGTCGCTCAGATAGATGTATGGTTGTTCCAGATGTATGGATGTGCCAGATGTATGGATGTGACAGACGTATCTCTCTGACAGATGTTTGGTTGTGACAGATCTGTAGATGTGACATATGCGTAGTGTTGACAGAGGTATGTCAGAGGTATGGCTATGGCAGATGTTTCACTCGGACAGATGCATGGCTGTGACAGATGCGTGGTGATGACAGAGGTGTGACTGGCAGGTTATGGCTCTGCCAGATGCATGATTCTGCTAATCTGTATCGAACTGTCAGATGTATGATACTGGCAGATGTGAGGCTCTGACAGATGCATGACTGTAACAGATGAATGCCTGATGGATATATTATGAATCTGACGGTTGTATGGCTGTGAAACCATAATGCAGACCTCCAATAAATGTCACTAATTAATGC
>NC_134888.1:16236848-16239348 GCF_041734735.1 Babylonia areolata | reverse complement strand
ATAGATTGACTGATAGACAAGACACAGTGTCTAATGGAGCGGTGTAGTTAGTTGACACTGGCCGGTGTCTAATGACACGACGCCACGTGTTGGTATCTGATTTCCGGCTCTCCGTCTTTGTCTCCGTGGCCCGGTTCTTGCGACAGAGTGAAGTCGAATGCTAATCTTTTGACGTCTGTGGCTGTCTCTTCTTGTCTTTGTATCTCTCTGTCTCTGTCTCTGTCTCTCTCCCTATCTATCTATCTATCTCTTTCCCTCTCTCTCTCTCCCTATCTCTTTCCCTCTCTCTTGTCTTTGTATCTCTCTGTCTCTGTCTCTCTCTCCCTATCTATCTCTTTCCCTCTCTCTCTCTCCCTATCTATCTCTTTCCCTCTCTCTCTCTCCCTATCTATCTCTTTCCCTCTCTCTTGTCTTTGTATCTCTCTGTCTCTGTCTCTCTCTCCCTATCTATCTATCTATCTCTTTCCCTCTCTCTCTCTCCCTATCTATCTCTTTCCCTCTCTCTCTCTATCTCTCTGTCTCCCTCTCTCTCTCCATCTCTCTCTCCCCCTCTCTCTCTTTCTCTGTCCATCTCTGTCCATCTATATATCTCTCTCTATTTCTCTCTATCTCTGTCTCTCTTTCTTTCTCTTTCTCCCTCTTTCTCTCTCCCTCCCTCCCTTCGTGTGTCTAATTTCGTCTGTGCGAGCGCACGTATGTGTGTATGTCTTCTTCTTCTTCTTCCATAAACCTTTCCGAAATCGAAACGCATATTCCTTCTCAATCAATGAGTAATCGCAGGATATGTGGACTGTGACCTAAAGAATTGATTGCCGTTGTTATTAATCGCCCCAAGGCTGACGGTCCTGTGAAAGCAAATCCAGGGGACTGCTGTTTCTGACGAAAGAAATAGTGAAAAGCGCGGAAGTGAAAATGGACGGTCAGTTTTTCCTGGACCGACCGATTCGTCTTTCTTCTGTTATCTCTTGCACTTTGGTGGACAGGTGGGAGAACCAGGTTGTGGCTCTTAAACTTTTAACATTTTTTTATTTTTTGGTCGTGATGTATGATGTAAAGAAATATACATTTCTGTCTGTTTCTGCATCTCTCTCTCTCTCTCTCTCCCCTCTCTCTCTCTCTCTCTTTCTCTATCTCTCTCTCTTTCTCTCTCTCCCCGCTCTCTCTGTCCATCTCTCTCTCTCTCTCTCTCCCTCTCTCTCTGTGTCTCTGTCTCTGTATCCCTCTCCAGCTCTCTCTCTCCCTCTCTCTCTGTCCATCTCTCACTCTCTCCATCTATCTCTCTCTCTCTCCCCCCTCTCTCCCTCTCCCTCTTTCTCTCTCCCACCCTACCTTCCTGTGTCTAATTACATCTGTGCAAGCGCGTGTATATGTGTATTTCTTCTGCTTATTCGTCTTCTTCTTCCATAAACCTTTCCGAAATCGAAACGCATATTCCTTCTCAGTCAATGAGTAATCGCAGGATATGTGGACTGTGACCTAAAGAATTGATTGCCGTTGTTATTAATCGCCCCAAGGCTGACGGTCCTGTGAAAGCAAATCCAGGGGACTGCTGTTTCTGACGAAAGAAATAGTGAAAAGCGCGGAAGTGAAAATGGACGGTCAGTTTTTCCTGGACCGACCGATTCGTCTTTCTTCTGTTATCTCTTGCACTTTGGTGGACAGGTGGGAGAACCAAGAGGAATGGGTAATTCAGGTTGTGGCTCTTAATCTTTTAACGGTTTTTTTTTTTTTTTGGGGGGGGGGGGTCGTGATGTATGATGTAGAGAAATATATATCTCTGTCTGTTTCTGCATCTGTGTGTGTGTGTGTGTGCGTGTGTGTGTGTGTGTGTGTGTGTGTGTGTGTTCTGTCTGTCTCTCTATCTGTCTCTGTGTGTCTCTCTCTCCCTGTCAACCTCTCTCTCTCTCTCTCTCTCTATCTATCTATCTATCTGTCTGTCTGTCCTTATCTCTGTCTATCTCTCTGTCTGTCTGTCTGTCTGTCTCCCTCTCTCTCTCTCTGTCCGTCTGTTTTGTCTGTCTCTCAGTCTCTGTGTCGGTCTCTCTGTCTCTGTCTGTCTGTCTGTCTGTCTCTCTGTCTGTCTCTCTCTGTCTATCTCTGTCTGTCTGTCTGTTTCAAACTCTCTGTCTGTGTCTCTGACTGTCTCTCTCTCTCTCTCTGTCTCTCTCTGTGTCTCTCTGTCTCTGTCTCTGTCTGTATCTCAGTCTCTGTCTCTCTCTGTCTCTCTCTCTCTCTCTCTCTCTCCCCCTCCAGTCCGGCAGTAAAAGAATTACGAGGACAGTAAATCGTGTTGATGGTGCTAACAGTGTGTGTGATTGGTATTCGCTGTGCCGCGCGGAACTCCCATTTCTCCTCCTCCCCCCTCCCTCCCTCCCTCCCTCCCTCCCTCTCCACCCCCACTCCTCCCCACCCCTCCTTCACACTCAGCCTTTTAAATACATCAGGGACTCCATCACCACCCCCCACCCCCCTCGCCACAGCAAATCAGCTTAATGTAATG
>NC_134888.1:16216848-16231848 GCF_041734735.1 Babylonia areolata | reverse complement strand
TCTATCTGTCTGTCTTTGTCTCTGTCTGTTTGTCTGTCTGTCTGTCTCTTTCTCTCTCTGCCTCAGTTTCTCTCTCTCTCTCTCTCTCGCCTCTCTCTCTCTCTCTGTCTGTCTTTGTGTCTCTCTCTCTCTCTCTCTCTCTCTCTCTCTCTCTCTCTCTATCTATCTATCTATCTATCTATCTCTCTGGGATGTTAGCTGTTACGGTCAGTGAACTTTCCTCACTTTTTTGAAAAAAAAAAAAAAACCCTTCCGCATCTCCTTTGGTTTCGGTGAGTAGACAGACAAGAAAGACATTACACGGACATCTTTGTCAGTTATGGATAGGAGGAGGAGGAGGAGGGGTGTGGGGGGCGTGGAGGAACGGACAGAGAGAGGGAGGAAGGGGGTGGCAGTTAAGTTGTGTTATTTATAACACTAATGTAAATCAGTAGAAGGCGGAGGGAGCACATCAAAAGGGCGAAGTCTGAAGGTGGCAGAATGGTGAAGACTCTTTATCTGCTTGTACAGGGTTCGTGAGGGTGTGAGTTCGATTCCCGCTCTCGCCTTTTCTCCCTGCTTTGGCTGGAAAATCAAACTGAGCGTTTCGTCATTCGAGTGAGACAGTTAATCGAGGTCCCGTGTGCAGTCTTTCTTTTTCTTCTTCTTCTACTTCTACTACTACTACTTCTTCTTCTTCTTCTTCTTCTTCCGCCTCCTCCGCCTCTTCCTCCTCTTCTCATTCTTCTTTTTCGTTCTGACAGTTTTTTGTTGCTGCTGGGGGTGGGGGGTGGGGGCGTTGAGGTGGGCGGGGGGGGGGAGAGGAGGGTTTCTGTTGTTTGTTTTTTAAGACCAAGTACTAGTCTGTGATCTTCTCAGACAGTTTGTTAAATCTTTTTTTTTTTTTTTCTTTTCTCTCCTGTTGTCTTTCCCGTGATTATTTCTTTCAGCCCAAAGCGTCGGGGACGGATGAGTCCCCAGGACAGTGATTGCGTCCAGTGGACTTCTCAGACGCATTTGTCTTGTGCTTAACAACGTCCCGTCACCCTCCGCCTTAGCTGAGGGGGGAACAAACAGTGTAAGCGTCATTGATCGTCAGGGTGTAACAGGGGGGCGGGAAGGGGGGGGGGATGGGAAGGGGGGGACTCGAGGCTGGGTGGAGGGTAGAGTGGGGGTGTGTGGGGGGGGGGGAGAGACAGGGAGTAGCAAAGAGAGAAGAGAGAACGGGGAAGGGGAGAGAATAAGTCGGGACGAGGGGAAGGAAGAGAGAGAGAGAGAGGGAGAGGGGGATAGAGAAATTAAGAGAGGGTGAGAGATAGAGAGATTGAGAAAGGGAGAGAGAAGGGGGGCAGAAAGAGAGAGACTGAGAGAGAGGCAGACAGAAAGACTAAAAGAGAGGGGGGAGACAGAGATTGAGAGAGAGAGAGAGATTTGATTTGTGAAAGCCACCGACCCATACTCAAAACGGAACTGTCACATCAGTCTGTTGGGATAAGGGTGATGGGGAGAAGGAGAAGGTAATGGGCCCAGAGGAATTAATATTCAACGTGTGTGTGTGTGTGTGTGTGTCAGTGTGTGTGTGCGTGTGTGTGCGCGTGTGTGCACGTGTGTGTGTGTGACAGAAAGAGAGAAAGAGAGAGGGATGCTAACAGCTAATCTTCAAGCAGCACTACACTGAACGAGATAGTGAATGAGAGACAACAAATGTTTCATGTGAGTGGGGTGGGGGGATGGAACAGGGACAAATGAAAGAGTGAGCGAAACAGCGAAAAAGAATGTCAGTGAGAGAATGAACAATGGAGATTTTTTGTTAGAGAGAGAGGGGTGGGAGGGAGAAAGAGAGAGAGAGAGAGCTGTCCAAAAGTCGAACATCGAACAACACCAAGTCGAACGGAACGTTCCCACACTCAATATACGTACGACATATAAATTAACGTCGACGTGGCGGGCAGTTCGTCGAGAACTGTTCTCGTCGATCACGGTCATCCGTCCCGGCTCCCCGGCACGATTTCTCATCACCTTAAGTATATATATTTTTAATATATATATATATATATATATATATATATATATATATATATATATATATATATTAACTCACTCAGTACGGCCAGTCCTCTCTTCTCCTCTACACAGACCCCTCGGATGTCCAGTGGGTGTCTGAATGACCCAACCTTTAGCTTCCGTCGTCAGAATCGCTCTGTCAACATTCACCTCTTCAGTATAACAGCCTTCCGCTTGCAATATTTTGATGATGGTAATAGGGGTGAAACGCTGTTAACGTCGACCCTTTCGCCGTTCGTATGGAGAGAGTTAAAAATATATATACTCTCCATCGGCTTCCTCACCCCCACCCCCGTCCACCCCCCTCTCGTGTATCATGTATTATGTCTGTCGGTGAACGCACACACAGTAACTCAGTCACGGATACTTTACATACCGAAGCAAACATCACAAACCAGACCACACGCTCTCCAGCGCAGAACGTCTATATAATAAATTGACTTCAGTTCGGAGCCCCGAACTGCTGGACCTCATTTCTATGTGCGCCGAGAGATCATCACCCAAGCCATCGCTGAGGACGAAGACGACTCGATGGAGTCAGTCGATGACGCTTATGTACATAGAGGTGTTCGGTGAGGTGGAAGGGGAGGGTGTGAGTGTTGGAGGAGTGGTGGGGGTGTGCAGAAAGAGGAAGGGAGTTCTTGAATCCATCCTTGTCTCCCTCCACCCCCTCACACACACACACACACCTCCCTCCTCCTTCCTTCGTGTTCCATACCCCCCCCCCCGCCCCCCCGCACCCACCCACCCCCCCCGCACCCCCCCCCGCACCCCCCCACCCCCCCCCCCCCCCTGCTCTCTTCGCCTTGCCTTGACCTTTCGCTTCTCATACAGTCCCATTTGCAGAAGTAATGAACTCTCGGGGGATTCCTCAGACATGCGCTGGGAAACATTCAGCGTTATTGACTGTGAACACTCAGACTGGACGCATGCGCGCGTGTACACACACGTACACACACGTACTCTCTCTCTCTCTCTCTCTCTCTCTCTCTCTATCACACACACACACACTTTCATTCGCTCTCGCATTTTCATTGCGCGCGCACACACACACACACACACGCACACTGACACACATGTCCGCATGCGCGCGCGCGCACACACACACACACACACACACACACACACACACACACACACACACGCGCGCGTTACTTTTATTGGCCTCTTAGAAAATAAATTAGGTATTTATAAAAGGTGAAAAACGAGACCGGGTGTTAGATTAAATAGAGAGATAGAAAAATGATGAAAAAAAAAATGTAGACATTGGAAGAATAGAGATTGAAAGTGGAATATTGAGGATCACAGGGTGCCATAGAGGACACACACAAAGTACCAGGACTCAAGAGAACTCCAGGCCCAAACGAACCGCTGAGGTATGGTCATTAAATATTTACAGACTGAGTCAGCCAATATTTACACTGGAGCGGGGGAGACTGGGCTGTTCTGTCTATCATATGACGTCACACAATACATACGTCACTTCCAAGATGACGTGTGACTGGGGGAGAGTCATCAGACGCGCCCCACTGGGCAAACTCTACAGAACCTCGAGGAATGAAAAAGACAACATGATTTGGGTTTCCGGGGTTCGTTTTGGGTCTGGGGCCGGAGTGGTTTGCGAATGCGTGCGCGCGTGTATGTGTTTGTAGTCTTGTGTGTGTGTGTGTGTGTGTGTGCGTGTTCCTGTGTTCGGTGTATGTGTGTGTGTGTGGGGGGGGGGGGGGGGGGGGGCGGTTCGTGTTCCTGTTTGTGTACGTGTTTATGTGCATCCTTGCGATTGCTTTTGTGTGTTTGAACTAAATTTCTCAGCCAATTTAAACAGCTGTGCAATGCAAAAGTGTAAAAAAAAATATATAAAAATTAAAAATTAAAAAAAAAGAAGAATCACACCAATTACCCCCACGTCAAGGGGAGTTTATATCTTCTGTGCAAACAGATGCACTGCCCAGCCTCTTTCGTGTTGTTTTCACGTGAACTTCCTTCATCAATCTTCTTTCTTTTTTTCTTCTTTTTTCTTTTTTTTTTAAAGAGGGGGGCGGGGGCAGAGGGACAGGCTGTTGTGTCCGCCAGGTGGGTGGTTTTGAGGGTGATGGGTATGGACAGGAGGGGGGTAAGTGAAGGGGGTTGGGGGAGGAGGGGTAAGGAGACGGGGAGAGGGGGTAGAGGAGATGTGATGCAGTGTGTATGTGTGTGTGTGTGTGCGCGCGCGCGCCTATTATTCATTCACCGCATGTAAAACTTTTCAAAGAAGATGAACCACTATTTGATGTGTGGCTTTCCATGTCTGATCAAGCCCTATGGTGAACGTTAACTACTAAAGTTCATTCCTTTTTCTTTTTCTTTTTTAGCAAAACCAGATGCCCACGTGTCTTTAACCTG
The DNA here is from genome assembly GCF_041734735.1 of Babylonia areolata. Lineage (NCBI taxonomy): Eukaryota > Metazoa > Mollusca > Gastropoda > Neogastropoda > Buccinidae > Babylonia > Babylonia areolata. The sequence continues at coordinate 16,227,423 of NC_134888.1, read as the reverse complement.
TTCACTGCTAAAGCCTTGCTGAACGAAGAATCAGCGTGGAAATAATTTGTGAGTGCAGTTTCTACGTGTTAGTTATTCTTGTTAAAAGCGGTATTGTTGTCATTCATTCGTTCGTTCGTTTGTTCATCCATCCATTCGTTCTCCCTATCTCTTCATTCAAGAGTAACGCAATCCCTCCGACGAGAGTACTGATTGGTGACTGACATCCTGACCTGTAAGCTCTGTCTGTCTGTCTCGGGTCACGAGTATAGTCGTCACTGGAAGCATGGGGTAAAAACTATTGATGCCATCCGCTAGACATATTGACTCGTCCTCGTTCTTTTATTTCAGATACTCAAAGAGAAATTGTGGCTTTATTGATTATCGTGAACCATCTTCGCGGCTTCCAGTACAAATCCATGCGTCTTTGCGTTCTGTTTTCTGTCTGTCTGTCTGTATAGCTCTCTATCTGTCTGTCTGTATATATATCTGTCTGTCTGTCTGTCTGTCTGTATATCTATCTGTCTGTCTGTCTCTTTAGGGCGAGGGCTGGATGTTAAAAAAAAACACCTGTTACTTGCATATCTATTACCCTCGATAATAAAAAAAATGCTGTCTTTTGTCCTATCTTGTCTTTCTTTCTCTTTCTCACATACACACTCGATCACACATAACCACACCCTCGTTTACCTGCGCACATAAAATTATACATTCCCCTCCCCCCCTCCCCGCCCCCACCACCACCTCCCCCAACACACTCACAAACTATACACACACATACAGTCACACACATGCGCTCTCTCTCCCTCTCTCTCTCTCTTTCTCTCTCTCTCTCAAACACACACACACACACACACACACACACACACACACACACACACACACACACACACACACACACACATATATATATATATATATATATATATATATATGTACACACACACATGCACGCACACATACACCCACGCACGCACACACACACACAAAAAGGTCAGTCTGTACGTCCCCAATGCCCGGTTTTTTGCTCTTTTCTCTGGCATCCCGGCCTTGGCAAGTTGCAGAGAATGAAGCCTTTGGCTTTTCCACCTGGTCCACAACACACACACACACACACACACACACCCAACCCCCACACCCACCACCCACACCCCCTTATCACATCCCTTCCCTGATAAACCTGTGTCTCCTTCACACTCCATCCTCTTCATTGGTACATCTGGTCCGGAAGAAAGATAGGGAGGAAAGGTAAAAGAAAAAAAAAAAAATATATATATATAAAAGAGAGAGGGGGGTGGGAGGGGGGGTTAAGAGTGTGTAGGAAGGATGAGTGGAGTGGGGTAGTCTACGAAAATCAAGAAAATACCTATTTTTTAAAAAAATTGCAAGAAAATGTCATTTTGGTCCTACATGTTCAAGGATTTCTCGTACTGTCGTATGTAAAAAAAAAAAAAAAATAAAAAAAAATCTAAGAAACTCAAATGTCATAAAAGATCAGGAAAATTTAACAAAAGAAAATCAAACAGGCTGAGATGGAAGTGGGGTCGTGGAGGAAGGAGAAAGAGAGAGGCAGGGGGAAGGTGTGGGTGAAGAAAAGGTTGGGGAGGGGGGGGGGAGGGTTGGAGCTGGGGGGGGGGGGGAGAGACGGGAGGGGGGGGGGTAGCAAGAGGGAGTGTAGGAAAGGAGTGAGAGAAGGGGGTGGAGGTGAAGGGATAGGGGATAGAGAAAAGGGAGAAGGATGGTGATAGAATGAAGAGAGGGGTGTAACGAATGAATGGATGAATGAACGAACGAAGGAATAAATGAATTTTATTTACTGATGGAAAGCGATTAAGCATACGATGATGATTTTTGTTTTTTTCACCCAACCCTCAGAAAAAGGCGAAAGGGGGCGGGGGGGGGGGGATGAAAGATAACTATCAAGAAAAGAACAGCCAGAAAGAAAGAAAAAATACATCATTGTATGAAACCAGCAGCAACATTATCAATCATTGATTAGAGAATAAAGGTTTGTCGTAGGTAAATAATAACAAGGGAGAGGGACAGCGTGAAATGGTTGAGAAGACATATAGAGAGAAAGAGAGAGAGAGACAGAGACAGAGATACAGAGAGAATAAAGGAAAGAGGGGGGGATTGAAGAGAGAGGAAAAGAGAAAACATTTCATGGTATGCTCACATACATAATGCACGAAAACAGTGCATAAAAAGATGCGGGGTTGAGGGAAGAGGTTTTAACGCTGAAGAGAGAAACGGGGTTGAGAGAGAGAGAGACAGACAGACAGACAGGCAGAGAGAGAGAGAATTGGTTGAGAGAGAGAGACAGACAGACAGACAGGCAGAGAGAGAGAGAATTATATATAAGTTAAAAGGTATAATATGTGTGTGTGTGTGTGTGTGTGTGTGTGTGTGTGTGTGCGCGTGCATGTATGCATATATGTATGTATGTATGTATAAACACTACTGTGTTGAATTGTCACTAACCTTTCTCGTGTACCCAAATCGGAATGTTCTCACTCAAAAAGGTGTTGAAATACAACGTAAAACTTTCAACAACGACAACAACAACAACAACAAAAAGAAAGAAAAGTTAAAAAGCCCTGTATGTTTTCTTTTCTCGTTCACGCCGCACAGACGATGTGGATCAGCAGCATTGTGCTCTTGATGGGTGTGTGTGTGTGTGTGTGTGTGTGTGCGTGTATGCGTGCGCGAGTGTGTAGGTGTACACATGTGTCAGGAGAGCTCTGTGTACATGCGTGTACGTATGTGTGTGTGTGTGTGTGTGTGTGTGTGTGTGTGTACGCTGTATGTTTTACATTTATTTGCTTATTTGTTTATTATCATTATTGACTTTATTATTATTATTATTGTTTTCTTTTTCTTTTTCCTATATGGTCAGGCATTTGCTTGGCAGATGTGGTGTAGCGTATATGGATTTATCCGAACGCAGTGACGCCTCCTTGAGCTACTAATACTGATAATACTGGGTGGGTTTTTGTTGTTGTTGGTGTTTTTACATAATAATGCGCAGCTGGCGCCGCTTGGTTTCCAAAGGTACACACGTCTTGTCTTCTCATGTCTTGTCTTGTCTTCAATAGTTTTGTCTTGTCTTGTCCTGCCCCGTTCTGCCGTGTCTTGTCTCGTCAGGCCTTGTCTAAACTTGTCTGGTATGTCTTGTCTTCTTGTCTTGTCTTCTCTTGTCGTATCTTCTCTTGTCTTGTCTTGTCTTCAATAGTTTTGTCTTGTCTTGTCTTGCCCTGTCCTGTTCTGCCTTGTCTTGCCGTGTCTTGTCTCGTCAGGCCTTGTTTGGACTTGTCTGGTGTGTCTTGTCTTCTTGTCTTGTTCTCATGTCTTGTCTTGTCTTGTCTTGACAAAAACTCGTGAATCAGTTCTCATGTGAATGAGATATAACTGTCTGCATTCGTTTCATTTGTTCGTTTTGGGAATTTCAGATATAGAGACTTTCTTTCGAAGGCCAGGAAAGAGAGAGAGAGAGAGAGAGAGAGAGAGAGAGAGAGAGAGAGAGAGAGAGAGAGAGAGAGAGAGAGAGAGAGATACAGCGAGTTAAAGAAAGAAAGAAAGAAAGCAAGCAAGAAGCATTGAAAAATATATAACACGACCAGAGCAGAAAATAGCACACCCCAAATCAGAGATTACTCACGAGACGAACGTGGTAAAAACAAATTAGAGTGTTTCTCAAAGAAAAAGGAACAAAATTTCCAAGAACAATGGAAAGAAACAGGCAAAGACAGAAGGAAATGGAAAAAGAAAGAAAGGGAAAAGGGAAGGAAACAAGAAACGAGCAAGGATAGAAGAAGAAAGAACGAAACAAACAAACCAACAACATAATTAGAAATAATTATATCAAAAGAAAAAAAAGAACATTAATCAGCAGCTCCATGACAACTATCATCGCTACCACTGTCTCTGCGAAAAAAAAAGAAAAAGAAAAAAAAGTCATGGATCCTGGATGAAAGGCCCATAACTCGGTCCTCGGATGGTGATTTTCTCCCTTGTCGATTGCGCACTTTCTGCTACCGTAGCCAGGATCACTGAAAAAGTGGAAGAGGGATGTGGGCAGAGAGAAGTATGGGGGAAGGGAAGGGGCGGGGGACGGGCGGAGGGGGTGTTGTTGCGGAAGACATTGCAAGGAGAAGGGAGAAAAAAACATGCGGAGGATGTGACAGGATATTTGTTTCTGGTGACGATGCCCCCAGAGGCAAAGTTTGCGACGGCAATAATGTGTGTGTGTGTGTGTGGACGTGTGTGTGTGTGTGTGTGAGAGAGAGAGAGAGAGAGAGAGAGAGAGAGAGAGGAGTGCTGCAGATGCATATTCTTTGTTCTGTTCCAGCTCAGTTACATTCATCCATGCAGTCAGTCATCCACGTCCAGCTATGCAGCCATGCATGCATCACTGAGTTTCCATTTGACTCCCCCCTCCCCCCTTCCTCTCTCTCTCTCTCTCTCTCTCCACACACACACACACACACACACACACACACAACTGTTTATGTGAAGCCGTATGCATACAGTGGTTTGCTGGTGGGAGAGAAATAGAGATGGTGCGTGTGTGTGTGTGTGTGTGTGCGCGCGCGCGCGCGCGCTTCAGATGTAGAGAATGCTGTTCAAATATCTCAAGTCAATTCTTATCCATATATTTTTGTTGTGTCAATGTCAAGTGCACAGTGCTCTCTGCAGTTACGCGCTCTAGAAATATCCTTCAACACCCCCCCCCCCCCCGCCCCCCCCCCCCCCCCACACACACCCAAAAAAAACCGTCTGGGTACCAACAAAGATGGCGCCGTACTGGCTCTGACTGAGTATGACAACATGCTGACCTCCAGTCGCGTGGCTCACAGCCATTGGTTGAATACAGGAGACGTCATGGAACCCGCATGAAAGGCCCGTAATTCGTTCTGTGCTGTGGTGATTTGTCCGGCGACGACAGGCGTGTTCCTGCAGCAAGGAGATTAGCGAGGAAATGGAAGAGGATATGAGAATGGGGAGGGAAGGGAAGGGGGGTGGAGGTGATGTGGGTGTTGGAGGGTAGGGGGGGGGGGGTTCCACTATTATTGGCCTCGATTTTGCTTGTTTTGTTTTGTTCTCTTTTTTTTCTTTTTCTTTTTTTTTTTATTCCCTTTTGTTTTGTTTTGTTTTCCTTTTGTTTTTCTGTTTTTTTTTTTTTTTTTTTTTTTTTTTTTTTTTTTTTTTTTAGAAAGGGGGAAGTTTGAATGATTGATCGTGGTATAATCTGGGATGGGTTTTTTCTTTCTGTGGTTAGGTGATTTTTTTGTTGCTGTTGTGGTTGTTGTTTGTTTTGTTAAGTTGTTTTGTTTTTTGGTCTTTGTTTGCTTTTCGTTCTTCCGAGGGGTATCCATCTTCTTTTTTTTTTTTCGTTTGTTTTATCGATGTATATCCTCTGCGTGTTTCTTTTTGCTCTTTCCTCAACGTTCGATTCCTTCCTTCGAACTTAAGGCGATAGAAAATAAGGCGATTGAAATGTTCTTTTCTTCCAGTTTTCTCTTGTGTTGATTATTTTGACTCTGTGTGTGTGTGTGTGTGTGTGTGTGTGTGTGTGTGTGTGTGTGTGTGTGTGTGAATTAACCTGTCTGTCCGTATGTCTGTCTGTCAGAATATATATATATATATATATATGTATGTATATATATATATATATATATATATATATATATATATATATACATAGCACCTGTACAAATTACCCACATAGGTAAGTACGTCAGTATCTATTTATCTCTCTCTCTCTCTCTCTCTCTCTCTCTCTCTCTCTCTCTCTCTCTCCAACACACAAGATATTCTGTGGTATTTTAAACACGCATCAAACGAAAAGTAAAACAAACCATGTTTTTTTACAACACACAATCATTGCACGCACACAAACACCGCACAGGTAATACAGCAGACAACGAAAAATATAAACCAGCTTACCTTTTTGTCGGTTTTTCATTTATTTCAGTCTTCCATTCTTTCCTCATCTCTGATGCGTCATTGACGGAAGCGGCGGAATCCACTTCCGGCAACGCCACCAGCTCCCCCATGAGAGCGGAGAGCAATCAGGGGAGATGACTGGGGCCGGGCAGTTAGCCAAGGGGTGTGTGGGGATGGGTTAACAACATTCTAAGTGGCTTTCTTGGGAAAGCCAACACTGAGACGGGGGGCCCTTGCAGCTTTTAAATACTGTTACGCCCGCTGCCGGCTGTACCCGTCCGACCCCCTCTCCTTTTTGAAATGGTTGCCTTCCAGCATTTGGCACCGCATCAGCTGCCTGTCGAGTTCGAAGCCAGAATAATGCGTTTGGAATTGGCTGTGCATCAGCTCCATCTTGCGCTGCTGTGTGGTTGTCTGCCTCAGTTGAGATCCAGGGTTCTGTGTCAAGGCGCTTTCCTTTTTATTATTTTCTTCCCCTAATGGTAGACGAGGGTTTAAAAGCCTTTCAGGGCAAAACAAATCCATAAACCGAAGTCCTTCTCACGGTGTGCAGCACGCGTGTAAAAGAACCCTTGACAACGAAAGAGCTGTTCGTGGCAGGGAAAAATCTAATGAAAACTTCTGTTATCCATCAGTGGAGTTTTCTTGCCGTTCGTAATGGAACGCCTTGCGACAAAAGAGTTTACCCCTGAAAACGGAGTGTGGCTGCCTTAATGGGCAAGATTATATGCCTAAAAGCCCTCTGGTAGCTGCGAGTGAACGTTGCAGTTGCAGTTGCAGTTGCAGCCCACGAACTTAGAAAGAAAGAGAGAGGAAAAAGATATTTATCCGTGACCTGAATTCTTGAGAAAAAAAAAAAACTTGTATTCCTTTGATGTACGTGCCGCGTGTGAAGGGAACCCTTGACAACAAATGAGTTGATTGAGTTGATCCTTGCACACATACACACACACACGCGCGCGCGCTCGCACGCACGCACGCACGCACGCACGCACACACACACACACACACACACACACACACACACACACACACACACACACACACACACACAACTGCAAGACCCTGTTCTCTTTACTTGTTTTTTTTTTTTTTTTTTTTACCACACTTGAAACAAAAGCAAAGTTCTGTAGAAAAACCCAAGTTCTCTGTATACGATCCTTCAGCATATTACACATCTCTGATCTTTTTTTCTTTTTTTTTTAAAGGGGGGTTTTCCTTACCATTGAAAATGACAATAATGTTGTGCTTGTTTGTTGTAGTTTTATTGTTGTTTGTTTTTATGAGAATAGCCCATTTGGCTTTTACATAACACAGAGATTGAGAGAAAGAGAGAGAGACGAACAGACAGACATACAGACAGAGATAGAGAGAAAGAGTGGGAGTGAGAGTGAAAGAGTTGAGTAATGTTAGTTTTTTTCCGGTTTTTTTTTTCATTGATACCAGCGGAGCATTTAAAAATCACGTCAGGGCAATGAGATTTTATGAACTGTGAGCGCTTTCTTCGTCAGATGGGGGTATCTCTTGTGGATCATTGTTGTTTTTTGTTTGTTCGTAGTTGTTGTTGTTGTTGTTGTTGTTGTAATGCCTCAGCATTGTGTTCTTCCCCGCGGACTTATGATAATTATAGAAGTCTGTGATTCTTCCCTTGTTGACAGGAAGCTCGGAGTCCCGTCGTTGCATTGTTTTAACCTGCGTGTCTTTCTTACTGTCAGACGCACGCAGTGCTATGATATTGATATCCTTCTCTTGCCTTCCAACTCCGAGGGTCAGAAAATGTGTGTTGACTGCGTTCGGACATCTCCATTCTTCCTAGAATTCTTCTGTCCCAGTCTAGTTTGTCTGTCTGAATGATACTGTTATTGTCCGGTCCGCGTGCGCACGTATGCATACGGACACACAGACAGACAGATAGACACAGACAAACAGACACAGAGAGACAGACAGACAGACAGACACACACACACACACACACACACACACACACACACACACACACACACACATACACACACACACACTCTCTCTCTCTCGCTTTCTCTCTCTCTCTCTCTCTCTCTCTCTCTCTCTCTCTCTCACTGAAAATGTTTTAAAGCATTGTCCTTTTTGCCAAGGTGAACTAGAAGATGAATACCATTTGTTGTTTGTTTGTTCTGTATATATTGATTTTCGAGCAAAATTTCTTCAAGACTGTTTAAACATGTCTCTTAGTTCACTTCTCCGATCAAACAACAAGCAGAGAAATGGCCATGTATCAAAATTTATTTTCCATGCGATCAAAAGGAGAAATCATATACTCAGACCTAATTAAGTAGAATTAATGTCAAGTCCGTGAACATTATGTTATTGTGCCATTTATTCAAGTGTTGTAATACCCCTTCCCATGCCCACCCCCAGTCCCCTGGTTTTGAATTGTGGTCCATGGCCCAAGTTCATTAAAACATTTTCGTTCGTTCGTTCGTTCTCTCCCTCCCTGTCTCTGTCTCTCTTTCTCTGTCACACACACACACACACACACACACACACATACACATACACAAACACATTCTCTCTCTCTTTCTCTCTCTCTCACTCTCTCTCTCCCTCCCTCTCTCTGTCTCTCTTTCTCTGTCACACACACACACATACTCTCTCTCTCTCTCTTTCTCTGTCACACACATACACACATTCTCTCTCTCTTTCTCTCTCTCTCTCACCGTCTCTCTCCCTCCCTCTCTCTGTTTCTCTTTCTCTGTCACACACACACACTCTCTCTCTCTCTCTCTCTCTCTCTCTCTCCTCTCTCTCTCTCTCTCTCTCTGTCCATGTGTGTATGTGTGTGACAGAGGGAGAGAGAGAGAGAATCGTTCAAACCCAAATTTATTCTGCACTTTCTTCAGCTTCGATCGTAGACAAAACAACAAACAACAAAGAAAAAACTAAACTGGTGAATAAATGAACAAACAAATAGATTAATAGATAAATGAAAATGAGGCAGCTCTTAGTAGTTCATTTCCTCTTCTTTTTTTTTGTTTTTTTTTTTTGGTTGCTTTGTTTTAGTTTAATTTCATCTCATCTTGCCTTACTTTGTCTTATCTTGGTTTTTGTTTCGTCTTATTTCATTCCAATTGTGTGTTTTTGTTTTTTTGTTTTTATTCCATTTCATTTTACTTTAATCTGGTTATTCTTATTTCCATTTTAGGGTCACAGCACCCATGACTGTGTGTGTCAGGAACATCTTAATGGATTGGGGATCATTTTCAAACCTCGCGAGATGCTGTGCCAATCAGGGCACTGTAGCATCATTAGCTTATTAAATCGAAAGAAATGAGTTTGTTGAAGCAATAGCAGGAAAACGAAAAAAACCAAAGCACACTCAAACAATTTCCCTTCTCGAAATTTCGAAAATCAAAAGTTTGAAAAGTTGATAACATTGATTGGTGATGTTAACGAAATGAACGAATGTAATATGATATGCTGTTGATGCAACACACACACACACACACACACACACACACACACACACACACACGCACGCACGCACGCACGCACGCACGCACGCACGCACGCACACACACACACACACACACACACACACACACACAGACCCCCCCAACCCTCCCTCCGCCCCCGATCGGTATTTAGTCTGTGCTCCTAAGTTTTGTCAATGTGTGTCAAAGAATGGGAATGTGTGTAGCTGTTCCGATGAGTAAGTTGTTGATGCGTATATGTGCATGCCACTCGATTCTCTGTGTGTGTGTGTGTGTGTGTGTGTGTGTGTGTGTGTGTGTGTGTGTGTGTTCTTCCTGGTCCATACCAGACCTAGAACACTGAAAATAAATCAAAGAGAATTGAAAAAAAGAAAAGAAACAAATGAAAACGTTTTCACAAGCGAAGTGAAAATGTGAGAAGAGCGAGCCAAAATTAAGTTTACCTGAATTCAACATTTAAAAAAAAGAAAATCAAATAAAAGATAAAACTGACGAATCAAAAAAATAAAATTAGAAAAATAAAGAAAAGAAAATTCCATTCAAGACGATGTTCAGTTCAGTCGAACCCGGTTTGAACTCCGGCACAACGAAAAATTAAATCAAATTGAATATTTTCCACATCATTCAGGAAAGCAAAAAAAAAAAAAAAAAGTATCTGTGTAACCCCCGGTGGAGTTCAACGGAAAACAGCTCGCGACAAGACATCCCCCCCCCTCCCAAGGGAGCACTTCAACACGAATAAAAACAGCGGAACAGGGTATGGGGAAAGCGACAGAAACACATGAGAGTAAAAGGAGGGAAGGGAAACTTGTAGAGGAGTAAAAGAGGTTGAGGGTTGCGGGGTTGCCCATGTTCTTGCAACGCTGAGCACTGTCCCCGAGTAGCTTCGCGTTGTTTTCGATACAAACTCTGCGGTGAAGTATTGAATATGCATAACCGGGGTCGGTTCTTACTCCGTGTATATTTGAACCAGTCCGGGATTATTATCGCACGGAGGTCTGGCTACAGTTTGTATTTCCCTAAACAATGAACACAAGGAGGGGGGAGGAAAACGGGAATGAATTCTAAAAATGATTTATTATGCATGCAGTGACAAGCTGTTACAGATAAAATCACATCGAAGGGGAGAGCAGCCCGAATTTTCTCACAGAGAAATCTACTGTGACAAAATAATACAATA
>NC_134888.1:16199348-16209348 GCF_041734735.1 Babylonia areolata | reverse complement strand
TCTCGTTTCGTTTCTGTTCCCGGAACGTTTACGGCAATGAGTCACGTGACTGTCTCGTGCTGTTTGGTGTTTGTGTTGGGTGGGTTGTGGTTATTGTGATTGTGTGCGTGCGCGCGTGCCTGCACGTGTGTGTGTGTGTGTGTGTGTGTGTGTGTGCCTCTGGGACTTTTCTTTCTTTCTTTCTTTCTTTCGGCCGTTTTGTTTTTCTTCTGCTCACCATCTTCTCCATCACCTCCTGTAGAATGACTGGTCTACCGATCATCCTGAAGCCTCCAGATTTCCTACTCTCTCTCTCTCTCTCTCTCTCTCTCTCTGCCACTCTGAAGCCCCTCCTTTCTTTGTGTCCTAGTGCTAGCACATCCACGGGACGCCTTGGGGCTACACACGAAAGGAGATCCTGCACTGCTGCTGAGTGTCTTCAGTATTGTTAAGTTGTGCTTGTTCCGATTGAAGTTGTTATGCATAAGCCGCCCCTTCTGACGGAAATGGTCCACTTAGTCGCAAGGCAAGACCGTGTGAACGCCTCCCTCAGTGGAGAGTCCGCGCCTGCGTCGGTCGGTCCTGTGACAGTACCCATGACTCTTCTTGTAACACTGAAAACTTGAACATGAACTAACAAACAGGCCTGGAAGTGGAACAGAAACCGAAAGTATTGTATTGTATTGTATTGCATTGTACTGTACTGCATTGTATTGTAGAATGTGGAATGAACTTCCCGACGATCTGAAAAATAAATATACCTTATTGTCATTCAAAAAGGTGTACCGAAAATATGCAATGGAACGATTATATACCATTCTTGTGTGCGTTATTATCTCTGGGCTTCCAGTAAGACGATAATCTTCTTCATTAATATTGCTCTCCAACAATGTGTGAAAAGGAAAAAGAGTTCGAAGTATTTGTTTGTATTAGCGCATATGTGTGCGTAAGTGTGCGTGTGCGTGCGTGCGTGTGTGTGTGTGTGTGTGTGTGTGTGTGTGTGTGTGTGTGTGTGAAAATTTTCATGCTATCCTTGATGTTTTGCGTTAAATTTTCATGTTACTGTTCTTGTTGTTGTAGTTGTTGTTTGTGGTGGTGGTGGTATTGTTTTAACTGTCTAATGTGTCCATTGTTTTAGAGCGTGGTGTTAAAAAGCTTTCAGCTTTCTAGTTTACCTCAATGAAACATTTGTCCTCTCTCTCTCTCTCTCTCTCTCTCTCTCTCTCTCTCTCTCTCTCTCTTATGTACAGTTCATGCTGTACTGTTTGGCTGAGCGAAGTGTGTGTTCATCTGTGGATTGCCCCATTGCATGATCTCTCCTCGTTTTGTTGAATGGGCTGGTGGCCTTCACAGTTAAATCTCTCTGTCTTTCTGTGTCTTTGTCTGTCTCTGCCCCTGTCTGTCTGTCTGTCTCTGTCTCTGTCTCTGTCTCTCTCTCTCTCTCTCATGGATGTTCTGAACATTCGAAAAGAACCTATATTGTTTGAATTGAACTTACTAATGTTACCAGCCTCTCCTGAAATTGTTCGAAAAATGTTCTTTATCTACATGTAAAGCTTTCAAATTCAGATAATTTTTTTACTTCGTGACAACATTTTATTGTTCTACATACTTAACCGTAGCATTTTTTTTAAACTTATACAGATATATACATATTTTATTCGATTGAGTATTTTGACGTTCACACACATTGAGATGTGATGTTTGTGTCGAATTATCTTCACACACCCCATCATAAGGGGCCTAAGTCTATACATGAATAAATCGTCTGGAATCATCTGGAATCTGTCTCTCACTCTCTCTTTATCTCTCTCTCGTTTCATTTCTCTCTCTCTGTCTCTCTTTCTCTCTCTGTCTCTCTCTCTCTCTCTCTCTCTCTGTCTCTCTTTCTCTCTCTGTCTCTCTCTCTCTCTCTCTCTGTTTCTCTGTGTCTCTCTTTCTCTCTGGCTCTGTCTCTCTCTCTTTTGCTTCCTCTCTCTCTATCAATCGCTCTCTCTGTCTCTCTCTCCCTCCCTCCCACTCTATCTCTATCAATCTGTCTCTCTCTCCCTCCTCTCTCTATCAATCTATCTATTAATCTCTCTGTCTCTCTCCCTCTCCCTCCCACTCTCTCTCTCCCCTCCCCACTCTATCTCTCTCTTTCTTTCTCTCTCTTCCCCCCCCTCTCTCTCACTCTCTCTCTCTCTCTGTACTTCTCTCCCTTACTTCCTCCTCATTCAGACCTCCCCACCACCAACCGTAAAACGAATGCAAGCGATCTACACACAAGTGGGAGATGCTGACTGACAGACAGACTGGAGAAGCAGTGGGGCAAATCCAGTTACCCCGATGGCTGGAGAGAGAGAGAGAGAGAGAGAGAGGAAATCCTGTCAGACTGGTTTCCTTTGTGTCGTAGTTTCTTTTCGTTGTTGGGAGCGGTTTTCACCGTCAGAGGCACGGGATTCGGTCATCGAAGCTGGCAGTTTGTGTGTGCAGTGATCAGTTGTGGAGGGGGTGGGGGTGGAAGTGGGCATTGGGGGGGGTTTGGAGGGGGGCTTTGGGGGGGGGGGAAGGGGTGGTGTTGACATGGTGGATGGTTTTGCTTCAGGGTGTGGTGGTGGTGGTGGTAGTAGGCGGAAACGTTGCTAGTGGTCTGTTTCTCTGTTAATCAGTATTGGCTATCCTCGGCAAAACTTAGTTGTTGGTTTTTGTTGTTGTTGTTTGGTTGGGGGGGGTTTGGGTTGTTGTTTTTTTTTAGCTACGTGACTGGATCAGTCAATTTGGTATTTGGTTGTGGCGAGCTGTTAAGGTTGATATAGTCGGGAGGTGTGTGTGTGTGTGTGTGTGTGTGTGTGTGTGTGTGTGTGTGTGCACGCGCGCCACATTTTGAGAGTTTGAAACAAATCATGCCCCACCCTCTTCTGTCTCTCTCTCTCTCTCTCCCTCTCTCTCTCTCTCTCTCTCTTTCGCTGTGTGTGTGTGTGTGTGTGTGTGTGTGTGTGTGTATAGTCAATGACAGTAAAAACATCAAAGCGTCAAAAAGAGCGTCTCTTTCTCTGTCTCTGTCTCTGTATCTGTCTGTCTTTCTCTCAGTGTCTCAGTCTCTCTGTCTCTTTCTGTCTTTCTTTCTGTCTCTCTCTCTTTATCTCTCTCTCTCTCTGTCTCTGTCTCTCTCTTTCTCTGTCAATCTCTCTCTCTTTTTCTCTCTCTCTCTTTCTCTCTCTGTCACTCTCTCTCTCTCTCTCTCTCTCTCTCTCTCTCCCTTACCATCTGATGTTTTCCTTTCTCCTCTCCAAGTCATGCCAACCATCAGCGAACGCAAACGATCCATGGAGAGTTGCGCGCGGTGCTGACAGACTGGCCCGGAGAAGCATTTGAGGGCAAATCCAGTTACTCCGATGGCTGGAGAGAGAGGAAATCCTATTAGACCGGTTTCCTTTGTACTGCAGTGTATTAGTTTGTCCGGGCGGTTTTCACGTGCAAGAAGAGTAAGGGATGGATGCGGTCGTAGGAAGTTTGGAGTTTGTGTGTAGTCATCGGCACTAGGGGAGTGGGGTGGGGGGGGTGGGGGGGTGTCAGAGAGAAAGGGGGGAGGGGGGAGGGCCGTGGGGGAGGATGAAGGGGAGTGTTTAAGTGGTGGAAGGTAATAATGTGCGAGTGTGTGTGTGTGCACTGGTTGGGGGTCGTGGTGTGGAAGTGGTAGCAGTGACAGCTGCAAGCTTCCACGAATATCATTGGTCTGTTTCGATGATAATGACATTTTGCTATTGCTGGCAAAATGTCCGGTAATTAGTTGTTGTTTTTTGTTGTTGTTGTTATTGCTGGCAAAATGTCCAGTTAATGTCTGTTTGTTTGTTGTTGTTTGTTTTTCGTTGTTGTTGTTGTTGTTGTCTTGACAACGTGATTGAATCGATGAGCATGGAGTTTTCATACGATGCACTGTGGTGATTGTAGCGGTGATGGTGTACTTGTGTGTTATGTGTGCGTGTCGTGTTTGTGCTTATGTGAATGTGCGCGCATGCGTTTAAGTGTGTGTGTGTGTGTGTGTGCACGCACGTGTGTGTGTGCACGTGCTTGTGTGTGTGCACGTGCATGTGTACAGGTCAAGGGGGAAGTGATTGAGTGTGAGGATACAGGTCGTAATCCAACCTCTATTGTTTAACGCATTCTCCCGTTTCAATGGCTAAGGCTTCGTAGTTGCAGTAATATTGATTCTCCATGTGGTGGTCGGTTATTGTAAATCACACATTGCCCACAGCAGATAAGTCTTGATGCCATGGCAAGTTTTGCATTTTTCATGGTTGTCTATGAGTAGTCATGCAGAAGCTTTATCACTGAGTGAAATGAAGGCCATTATATTAGTGATTTATCTATTCCCCGAAAGTGAAGGGCAGTATGTTTTACTTTGGGTCCATTTGAACTGTTCACGGGCGTTTTCTGTTGTGAGATAAACCAGCTTCTTGATTTTGAGACTAGTTTTGTTGTTTTGAATATAAATTGCAGAGGCTGTGTTAGAAACACCGGAGTCGTTCTCGTATTCAAATTTTGTTTTCAGTGTATCTTCAGTATTCTCCCTCTCTGTCTCTGTCTCTGTCACTCTCTCTCTCTCTCTCTCTCTCTCTCTCTCTCTCTCTCTTTCTCTCTCTTTCTCTCTATGTGTGTGTCTATCTTTCTGCCTCTGACTCATTCTCTTTATCTGTCTTATTAAATCTGTCTGTAAATCTGTCTCATCTTTCCACCTCTTTTTTCCTCTTTCTCCCCCCTCTCTCTCTCTCTCTCTCCCTCAGCCTTTTGTCAATCTGTGTGTGTGTGGGGGGGGAGAGGGGGGGGCGTGTGTCTGTTCTTTATCATAATCTTTCTGCATGACTTTTTTTTCCTCTTTTTAATTCTCTCTTTCTCCCCTTTTCATTAAATATATATATGTGTGCTGTTGTAACTGATCTAGATTAGCAAGGACAGGTTGGAAGAATGGGCCATGCCCAAACTCTTAATCCTTGAATAAAAAAAGTTTTGAGTTCTGAGTTTTCTCCCTTTCTCCTTGTGTTTCTCTTTTTCTGCTTTTGACTCTCTCTCTCTCTCTCTCTCTCTCTCTCTCTCTCTCCTCTCTCTCACTCTCTCTTTCTTTCTTTCTTTCTTTTTGCCCCAGACTCTTTCGTTCACTCTCGTTCTCTATCTCTCTCCCTCCACCCCCCCTCTCCTCTCTCTCTCTATCCCACCCCGGGCCCCCACCCTTTTACCACACTTGACTTTCCTTTCTCCACCTATTGACTTGTCAAACAGAAATGAACGCAAAGGATCCACAGACAAGTGGGGCACTCACAGACTGGAGAAGCAATGAGGAAAATCCAGTTACCCCGATGGCTGGAAAGATGGGGGAAATCCTATCAGACCGGTTCTCTTTGTATCGTACTTTCTTATTTTGTCCGGGCTTTTTTCACGGCCGGGCAGGGGGCACAGTAATTGGTCGTTGAGGTACGGGAATGAAGACATTCCGGTCGAAAAAACCCCAACTATATTCAGTACAATCCATTCCGTTTACCACGACCGTGTTCAACGAGGGAAAAGGAAATCAACGTGGAAGAAGAGAAAATTGGGCATTAACAGTGTCACGTCCATGCACCTAAACCCCAACACATCCCTCTGGTGTTGACCATTCCGCGTTATTTCTTGCCACTAGTTTGAAAAAACAACGACAACAAAAACATGATAATAATTGTAAAAAGAATATACAATATTCAGTCGTATCTGACTATGACCATCAGAATAACAGAGGAGGCAACTGCTGTCCTATCTGGGCTGGACTTTGATTACACTGGAGAGTGTCTTGCCCAAGTTGCACCTCCCACCTCTCTCGGCCAAGAGGGTTTTAGGACAATCGGCGTTGGGGATGGTTCCTGACTGTCAACTAGCCCCCAAGGCCGCAGCACTAAGAGCCAGTGCAGTCTTGCCTCCTAGCTTGATATAGAATATCAAAGATATATCAACAGGACAACAGCATACGCTGTTTTTGGGGTGTGTGTTTTTTTGTTGTTGTTTTTTTTAATGAAACGTAATAAAAATGATGACCTTTATCAAGTACCGAAATAAACAAATGTATGAGATATTTCTGTACAGATGAATGCAGAAGCTGGAGAAAGGAAGAAAAGACAGAAAGAAAAGGTGTGAGGGGAGGGTGTGGCGGCGGAAGGGGGGGGGGAGAGAGAGAGAGAGGGCTGGGGGGGGGTGCAAAGAGAGCAACAGAAAAGAGAAAGTAACTCAGAATTCTACTGAAAGTGGGGATAATATTCATAACTAAATCAAAGAGCCCCCCTAACAGTAAGTATCACAACGGGGAGAGAGGACATGGAAGTGGGCAGTTTGTCATCACTGGTCTGTTATCGGCCCCAGTTTTCTTTCTCTGTTTTTTATGTCTTTCTTTCTTGTTGCTTTGTGTGCGTGCGTGTGTCTGTGTGTGTGTGTGTGTGTGTGCCTGTCTGTCTGTCTGTCTCTGTGTGTGTGTGTGTGTGTGTGTGTGTGTGTGTGTGTGTGTGTGTGTGTGTGTTCTTCTTGTTTATGTTGCTGATGCTGGCCAAACTTCCAATGTACTATTTCCTGCAATAATGTAAAAGTGGCGCGTAAAGCCACATAGTCTGTGTGAAAAGAAATATGTGTGTGTGTCTGTGTGTCTCTCTGTGTGTGTGTGTGTGTGTGTGTGTGTCTGTGTGTCTGTGTGTGTCTGTGTGTGTGTGTGTGTGTGTGTAGTTTCTGTTCGCCCAGTCGAGACGTGTCGGTGTAAAACCAACAAAAAAGTTCCCGCTGGGTACTTACTGCTGACGTTTATAGGAACGTTTGATGACACGAGAAGAGTGCTGTCAATGTCCATTCTGCTCTGATTCTCTTTCTGCGCCTTCCATTATGTCATTGATTTACGCGTGCGCGCGCACGATTCACACACGCGCGGACGCACGCGAGCACGTTTTCTCGCTTCTTCTCGTCCCGTTCCCATGTGTGTTGTCTCCGTTTGTCCATCTTTGTTCACTTGTTTTTTGTTGGTTTTTTGCTTGTTGTTGTTTTTGTCGTTGCTGGTTGTTTTTTGTTGGGTTCTTTTTTTGTTGTTGTTGTTTTTTGTTGTTGTTTTTTGTTTTGTTTTTGTTTTGGTTTTTGTTTGTTTGTTTTGTTTTCTTTTGTTTTTGTGGGGGGTTCTCAGCTTTCTTGTCAGTCTGTTTCTCTGTGTCTGTTTTTCTCTCTCTCTCTCTCTCTCTCTCTCTCTCTCTCTCTCTCTCACTCAATTCCTCTTTCTCCCCAGTCTTTCTCTCTCAATCAGTCCCTCTCTCTTTCTCTCTCTCTCTCATTCCCTCCCTCCCTCTCTCTTTCCCCTCGTTACCTGCCTGACTCTCCTCTTCTTTCTCTCTCCCTCCCCACCCCTCTCTCTCTCACTTCATCACAACCCCCTCTCACTTTCACTCACTACTCCCTCCCTCTCCACCCCCTCTTTTTCTCACTCCCTCTTTCTCTCTCACTGCTACCTCTCCCCCCCCTCCCGTCTCTTTCTCACTCACTCTCTTTTTCTTGCTGATGTTGATACGCTCTGCCCTCCTCTCTCTCTCCCTCTCTCTTTCTGTCTGTCTCTGTGTGTCTCCCTCTCTCCCTCCCTCTCCCCCTCTCTCTCCCTATCTCTCTCCCTATCTCTCTCCCCTCTCCCTTTCTCTCTCTCTCTCTCTCCATGTCCCATCTCTCTCTCTCTCCCTCTCTCTCTCTCTCCCTCCCCCTCTCCCTATCTCTCTCCCCCTCTCCCTTTCTCTCTCTCTCTCCATGTCCCCATCTCTTTCTCCCTCAGTCTCCCTCTCTCTTTCTCCCTCTTCTTCTCTCTCTTTCTCGCTCTCTCTCCCCCTCTCTCTCCCTCCCTCTCCCTCCTCCCTCGCTCTCTCTCCCTGTCCCCCTTCTATTTCTTTTTCTCTCCCTTTCTCTCTCTTCCCTCCCCCTCTCTCTCCCTCTCCCCCTCCTCTTTCTCTTCTCCCTCCCCCCTCCCTATTTCTCTCTCTCTCTCTCTCTATCTGTTGTTGCTCCTTCCTCTCAGTTAACAAACTTTACCGATCTGCAGAGGAGGAGTTTGATGCTGATGGGCCAGGAAAGGCAGCGAGCGAAATCCGGTTGTCCGATCAATGGGAAGAGAGAGAGAAGAGAGGGGGGGGGATCCCATTGGGCCCATCCTGTTGTGTTGTTTCAATTTGTTCCGTCAGTTTTACCGACAAGGTGACGTGATTTGGTCGTGGAGTTCTGAGAGACTGCGCTTGTGAATGGGTGTAGTTTGTGTGTGTGTGTTTGTGTGTGTGTGTGTGTGTGTGTGTGTGCAATTGTATATGTGTGTGTGTGTGTAGTTGTTTGTTTTATTTCCATGCTGTGTCTGGTGTCAGTTCTACACGCAGTGTGAATTTCGTGCAAATCAAACTAACAGACAGTGGGTCGGCAGATGAAGGTGGTCATGACATCAGTCATAAAGTGTCTGTCGAATACATTGGAAAGAGAAAAACGGGCCCACCAACAAATGATAAAAAAAAAATAATAATCTAAATAAAAACGGCAGAGGTGCTGGTGATTTGGAAAACTGCAACAACAATAAACAGTTATGCAAATCCAGTTACGGGAGGGACGCAAAGAGCTGAAATCCTGTTTGTTGATTCCATTGTGCCGTTCTCTCTTTGTCTCACTAAAACTGACAAAGGCCCACATTAAAGGGTAACAGGGTTACGGACTTTGAGCAGTAGCTGTGTAACTGCACGTGCAAACTGGTTTCCGGACTTTGAGCAGTAGCTGTGTAACTGCACGTGCAAACTGGTTTCCGGACTTTGAGCAGTAGTTGTGTAATTGCACGTGCAAACTGGTTTCCGGACTTTGAGCAGTAGCTGTGTAACTGCACGTGCAAACTGGTTTCCGGAGTTTGAGCAGTAGTTGTGAAATTGCACGTGCAAACTGGTTTCCGGACTTTGAGCAGTAGCTGTGTAACTGCACGTGCAAACTGGTTTCCGGAGTTTGAGCAGTAGCTGTGTAACTGCACGTGCAAACAGGATTCCGGACTTTGAGCAGTAGCTGTGTAACTGCACGTGCAAACTGGTTTCCGGACTTTGAGCAGTAGCTGTGTAACTGCACGTGCAAACTGGTTTCCGGACTTTGAGCAGTAGCTGTGTAACTGCACGTGCAAACTGGTTTCCGGACTTTGAGCAGTAGCTGTGTAACTGCACGTGCATACTGGTTTCCGGAGTTTGAGCAGTAGTTGTGAAATCGCACGTGCATACTGGTTTCCGGACTTTGAGCAGTAGTTGTGTGACTGCACGTGCAAACAGGTTTCCGGAGTTTGAGCAGTAGCTGTGTAACTGCACGTGCAAACTGGTTTCCGGACTTTGAGCAGTAGCTGTGTAACTGCACGTGCAAACTGGTTTCCGGAGTTTGAGCAGTAGTTGTGAAATTGCACGTGCAAACTGGTTTCCGGACTTTGAGCAGTAGCTGTGTAACTGCACGTGCAAACTGGTTTCCGGACTTTGAGCAGTAGCTGTGTAACTGCACGTGCAAACTGGTTTCCGGACTTTGAGCAGTAGTTGTGTGACTGCACGTGCAAACTGGTTTCCGGACTTTGAGCAGTAGCTGTGTAACTGCACGTGCAAACTGGTTTCCGGACTTTGAGCAGTAGCTGTGTAATTGCACGTGCAATCTGGTTTCCGGACTTTCAGCGGAAGCTGTGTAACTGCACGTGCAAACTGGTTTCCGGACTTTGAGCAGTAGTTGTGTGACTGCACGTGCAAACTGGTTTCCGGAGTTTGAGCAGTAGCTGTGTAACTGCACGTGCAAACTGGTTTCCGGACTTTGAGCAGTAGTTGTGTGACTGCACGTGCAAACTGGTTTCCGGACTTTGAGCGGAAGCTGTGTAACTGCACGTGCCTGCGGGAGGGTGGGGAGAGGGCAGGGACTGAGCTTGAAAGTTCTGAAAGGGTTGGTCGACTATCAGACATTGTCGGACGACATTGTCCGTTCCGTTCCCAAGGCAACCGATGGAAAACGTCTGATGTCT
>NC_134888.1:16186848-16194348 GCF_041734735.1 Babylonia areolata | reverse complement strand
TGTTCCCGACAACCCACCGAACACAGGCACGGGTTGGGTTTACTGGATATTTAACGTGTGTGTTTGATCTTCATGCATGTTTATATATCCACACGAGCGAAATAAAGTGAGGCACTAGCGGTTCTGCTCATATGTAGACCCGTGAGATCGGAAAACCTTATCTCCAGCTACCCAGTCCCTTTTCCCATATTTCTTAATACTCTTCCATACCCCTCTTATATTTCTTACGTTTTTTTAAACCATCTTGCTTAACTATCCTTCCCCTTCTCGAGAATACTTCTGAACATGTCCCCTCTAATCGCCTCCCTTTCCGTTTCTTAAGTACTGAGATGTATTCCCTGTTATCTCCATTACTTTCCCATGTTATTAAGACTCTCCCCTTTCTCCCTCTCTTTCAAATGTTCTCAAATGTTTGGCCTTAAAACCCATCTCTTTCCCAGATAGCCTCCTTCCCCCTCCTCTTGTTTGTCTTCAGTGTCTCAAGTTTAGAGTTATGTATGCGTGTGAATGAGTGGTTTAAAAGCCATTTGATTTGTCTCTGCACAGGATTCAGCGCTATATAAATACTAATTATCATTGTTAAATATTCCACCGTATCCATATTTCCTTTCTTATGTTTTCAACTGTTCTTCCCTTCCCCCACCCATCCCACCTTTCCGGGTCTTCCAAAAGTAATTCTAACTAGAGAATTGGTTATAACTTGTCTCGCAGCAATCAGGAGAGGACGGGGGCAAAGCCTGCTGTGTCATATAGCCTGTGTGTCACACGGTTCGATGTAGGTAAACCCGTTGTGTCATAGCGTATGTGTCACAATGTTCGCTGTATCACAAGTGTGTTTTTTTGTCTCCTCTGGTGGGAAATGCGGCAGGGAATAGCCTGCCTGGAGCCAGACGGAAGAGCCTAGTATGGTCGTAACCCGCTACTAACTGTGTGTAGTATGGAACTGACCAATGGCGTAGTTCGGTCAACGTAGGCATTTAGTCACGTGTAACTGTCAAAACGTTAGAACCAAGCAATGCAACTGGGTCCTGGATTTCAGTTGTTGTCGATAATAATTTTTTTTTTTTTTAAAGATTAAAAAGAAAAATGGCAATAATGATGATGATGATAATAATAATTTTACGTGACTTTTCTATTGCGCGATATCCAGTACTAATGCTGCTCAAAGCACCTTATATCATCCAGTTAACATATAAACATGAGTATAAAAATGAATCATAACAGCTTGTCGTCAACGAAAAACATCCAGTGCGTTCACAGCCATATCGGTACCCCATTTCCCCGATCTATCTTCTTCCGAGCGTTAACGAGTTGTTTTTGTTTTTGGTTTTTTGTTGTTGTTGTTTTTTTTCCTTTTGGCGTAATTATGTTTTTGATGTCTTTGTTTTTTTCAATTGTGGTGGTGGGTTTTCTATTTAGTTGTTTGTTTGTTTGTTTGTTTTCGTGAATTCCTTTTGCTTACGATATGGCTCTGCACCTTCGGTTGGCTCAAAGCCAGATTGATGATGGATAATTCTCTTCTTGGTTGTTTTTTTTTTTTTTTGTTTTGTTTTGTTTTGATCGGATTGTTGTTGAAAGAGGTGTTTTGTTGTTTTGGTTTTTTTTTGGTGTTGTTTTCTTGTTTTTTGTATGTTTTGATTGTTTTGTTTTGTTTCTGACAGGAATGTTTTCAGACTTAGTGTGTTCTTATCTGTTTGTCTGAGCTCTAAGCAACAAGAAGAGGAGCAGGAACGAGTTTAGAGAAAGAAGTCACAGAAAGAGCACATTTTCCGTCGGTCTCTTAGCATGCGTTTCATGAATTCAGGCTGGAAGTAATCGTTTCAACAATGGTTTCATTGTGACATTAAGTCTTTCGCAACAATAGATCGCAAATACGGTCCACACATACCCTTCATCTTCAGAACCGTATGGATCTAACAGCATTGTAATGTCAGTAGTCGATGTTACCAGTGGAGTAGTATAAATACTTGTTGTGGGCAAATTTTCCTCCCACATTTCCTATTGGCCGATTCAGTCAGGGTCCTCTTTCTGTATATATAGAAAAATGATTAGTTCTGAGATATGAACACTGTGCAAGTTTTCATTGTCACTATCATTATCATCTGTGTTGTTAATATCATCACCATCATTATCAGGATCAACATCATCATCATCTCTAAAGAAAAAGACCCATGACTTTATTTCTGGGCAGAGAGTGTAATTTTTTTTTAATCCGGCCGCACACACCACACACACACACACACACACACACACACACACACAGATATATATATATATATATATATAGAGAGAGAGAGAGAGAGAGAGAGAGAGAGAGAGAGAGATCATACATCTATGTGGTATACATTTCTTTAAACTTCTTTTCTATTCACTAAACAGAACATTTCACATGTACACATTCAATCAGAGCGTGCACCTATCCATACACCAATGCATACAGCCAATGGAAAACGTAACAATACTGGACACAAAGAGCCAACCAATGATGACTGTTCTCTTTACTCCAATCTTCCCCCCCCCCCAACCCCCACCACTACTCGCCCCTCTCCCCTACACCTCCCCAGCACCTCTCACCCCCTCTCACACCCTCCACCCCACCTGGGTGACCCACCACGTCAGTCCGAGCTGTCTGGACATAGACTGAATAATCCTTCCTCGGAATGTCAAATTAACGTCTGTGCAGTCGCTGATTTCCCTAGAGAACATCCGCCACAGAATATTATTCTCGATAAATGTATCCATGGACACTAATATCTCATGTCTATGATTTATCGTACCGGATTTATTATTTCTGAAGATAGGAGAACTGGGCCTACAGTGCGGACTAAAGTTTTCTTGAAGTGTCTAAGCGTTCGTTGTGTTATAAAGAAATGTCATTACAAATATTTTTTGGAACAATATCAGAGCGTTTCCTTGGAGTGAATTATGTGTGGAATTCAAACTGCCAGTCCTTATCGTTGCCAAAATGTCATTTTGGAGATTTTTGTTACTGCACTTCTCACGCATACTTAATCCATTATATAGAAGCAAGTTCATAAGGGTATATCTGTATTGGGATAAAGGAAGAGAAAAGGGTAGAGAGAAACTGAAGAAGAAGAAAAAAACATAACAAAATACGGTGTTTTTTCAAGGAAGATAAGCTCAAACTTTTCACATGAAATCTATCTATCTATCTATCTATCTATCTGTCTATCTGTCTATCTGTCTATCTGTCTGACTATCTGTCTATCAAACTGTCTATCTATCAATCTGTCTGTCTATCTATCTGTCTGTCTGTCTATCTAACCGTCTATCTAACTATATTTCTATCTGTCTATCAAAATTACCTCTGTCAGTTTTTCTTTCTCTTTTCTCTGCCTCTCTCACTATCTCCATCTCTTCTGTTTGCCTCCCGCCCCACCCACCTCTCTCTCTCTCTCTCTCTCTCTCTGTCACACCCTCCCCCTGTACTTTCTTCTTCTTTTTTTTCTTCTTTTTTTTTGGACAACCATTGACCTCATCTGGGCACAGGACGACAGAAACAGAACACCACACAGTCCCAGAGAGGTGAGGCCGTGCAAGGTTTCCACATTACGTTCACTGATGGAACAGCACGTGTGTGCAGAGGGGGAATGGAGTTGGGAAGACTGGAGGAGAGGGGAAGGAAAGTAGGGGCTTTGGAGAGAAGAGAGAGAGAGAGAAGAAGAAGAATAGAGAGAATGGGAGGAGAAAGAAAGGCAGATAGATAGATAGATAGATAGACAGACAGATAGAGAAGGAGAAAAAAGGCAGATATGTAGATAGAGAGATCGAAGGAGAAAGAAAGGCAGAGAGAGAAGAATAGATACGAAGATAGATAGTGAGATACAGAGAGGGGTAGAAAGAGAAAAACAGAGTGAGAGAGAGAGCAGGTAGATACATAGATGGATGGATAGACAGACAGACAGATAGATAGATAGATTGGTTGATTGATAGATAGATGAGGAGAAAGAAAGGCAGAAAGAGAAAATTAGAGAGGGTAAGAGAGAGAGAGAGAGAGAGAGAGAACGTGTGAGATATGATGGCTGGCAACATACATAACCAGGAAGGTAACCCCAGCTAATGGTGTTAACAGAGAACACGATACAACAAGGGGCTTAGAGCCGCCATGCTGTAAAGCTGTCTTCATCGCCATGACTGGGGACGGTGAACGACCAAAATGAGTTTAAGAGAAGGGAGACAAATCATGGAAGGTTGTAGGAGAGGTGGGGTGGGGGGGGGACGATGACTGTGAATGATGGACATGTATCCTGAAACGTTTATTCAACCTCGTCGTCTGGACGTCCTTGTAGGCAAGCGCATCGACTGATGCGGATGTACGCATCCACACGGAATCTCTTACCGACCTCCCAAAGCTGTTCAGATGTTGTTTTTCAAAGGATTCGTACTTTCATATTATTGAATGAGGTTTAGAGGATAAGGTACGTTTTAATGAGCAAGAAGCTATGAAATTGAAAAAAAAATGACTGGAAAATAACCTTTCTGTCAAAATGGATATAAACAATCTCCCGCACAGTCCGTTCCGATAGTTCTCAAAAGCTATGGTTTCCACCTATGAGCCTCTTCACTCAGATCTAACCAAGAAGCGAAAGCGAAAAGGTAAAAATTTATGACTTGATGTAAAAGGAAAGTAATGTGTATTGAAAGAATGCGACCAAATTTGAACAGTTGGAAAACCGTGCTCAATGTTTGACCCCCAAGAGAATTGCACTGATTGCAACCAGAACAGGCAATGATCATTTCATCCTATGGGGGCCCATCAGGGTTGTGGTTCCTTGTTGCCAGTCGCAGAGGAAATTGGGGAACAGCTTTTCGTGACACAAAGAAATATGGTTTGTTTTATACAGGGAACTTGTTCCCCAGTTTGGGTGGATCTGTGCCTTCCTTGTAATAGAAACTTTGTTTTATGAAATTCTGTGGATACACCACTAACATTTTCCCTCGCTGTTCTTACATTGATCTTGTTAATCCGTTATCGTCCTTTATTTTGATACTAGTCACTGGATTGTTTGGGTTTTTTTGGTTTTTTGTTTCGTTGGTTTTGTTTCTGGCCAGAGTCATAGCAACTTCCGATTGAACAAAAATGTCAAGGACCCAGAAAGTGGTGTTTTAAAACCTGCTTCGTCGTTGCCGTTACCTGAAGAATAACAGAAAAACGATGAGACAAATAGGGTTGTGGTTTGGGGGTGTTTTTTTATATATAGATTGGATGGGTGTAGGTGTTAGAGGATTGGGCAGGGGGGAGAGGTGAGGGGGGAGGGAGGACGGGTGAGCTCAGATGGCCCCAAATGATGGATGCACAGCCTGCAGTGTTGTTACCACAGAACAGACCACTGCAGAGAGGCAGCACCAGCACTTGACAAGCTTTCTTCATTATCCACGTCTGCTGGGGAAACGAAGCTGCCGAAGCTGAGTAGAGGATGGGAGGGGGTTGGGGGGGGGGGGCTGAGAGAGATGAAAGGGAGAGATGGGTGACAGATACGAGGAGGATGTGTGACGGCTGTAATGAGGAGAGCGGAGAGGGGTGAGGGGGCGGCAGCCTGTAGCTCTGTTCTCTCCCTTGAGGTTGACTGCCTTCGCCAGAGATGTCCAGGTATACACTCGTCAAACCATACATGTCGGGGCATACACTCGTCAGACCATACATGTCAGGGCATACACTCGTCAAACCATACATGTCGGGGCATACACTCGTCAAACCATACATGTCGGGGCATACACTCGTCAAACCATACATGTCAGGGCACACACCGTCAAACCATACATGTCGGGGCACACACTCGTCAAACCATACATGTCGGGGCATACACTGGTCAAACCATACATGTCGGGGCATACACTGGTCAAACCATACATGTCAGGGCATACACTCGTCAAACCATACATGTCAGGGCATACACTGGTCAAACCATACATGTCGGGGCATACACTGGTCAAACCATACATGTCGGGGCATACACTGGTCAAACCATACGTGTCGGGGCACACACTCTTCAAACCATACTTGTCAGGGCACACACTCGTCAAACCATACGTGTCGGGGCATACACTGGTCAAACCATACATGTCGGGGCATACACTGGTCAAACCATACATGTCGGGGCATACACTGGTCAAACCATACGTGTCGGGGCACACACTCTTCAAACCATACTTGTCGGAGCATACACTCATCAAGCCATACATGTCGGGACATACACTCGTCAAACCATACATGTCCAGGCATACACACGTCAAACCATACATGTCGGGGAATACGCAAAGGAAATTTTCATCATACATTCGCCTGCACTACATAAAGGGATTCATGTTCCAGTAAGCAGTCACTTTTATACATGAAGTGTAAGAGAAACAGAGACATACAGACAGTCAGAGATAGAGACAGATTCTTCTTCTTCTTCTTCTTCTTCTTCTTCCTCGTTCGCCTCCCATTAGATGAGCAGCCCGGTGTCCTCGATGAAGGCTGCCGTCCGTCGCAGCTCCTCCAGAGTGCTGTACAGTTTGGCTTCCACTGCTGTCGGTGTTGGCCAGTACTTCCTCCTGGATGCTGCATGCATCCTACAGTCTTTAAGGATGTGGTCGGTTGTCATTGGTCCCTCACCATAAGGGCACTCTCCATTCTGTCCAATGCCAAATTTGGGTTATATTTGTCTTCTGGGGATAGAGACAGATTACATTCATGTATTCGTGTACCAGTAAACATAAGCACTTTTATACATGAGCTGCATAAGAGAGAGAGAGAGAGAGAGAGAGTTGTGGGGCTTACTTAGCCTTTTGAAACTTTCTCTGTGAACATACTAATCCGAATTGGGGGAATTTCCCATGAATACAACACAATAAACTCTGGACAACAACAACAACAGCAACAAAACAAGAAAACGCAACCAAACAAACCAAACACTGTACAGTTGACGCCAGTACACAGAAAGTATGAGTCACAACAACCTCATTGTGATAGAAATTGGTTTCTCACTCACTAAAGCTTCCTTATTAATTTCCCTCTTGTGCCGTCCTTACACTCAGCGGTCCCAGGCTGTCCATTAAAATCCAAGCTGAGTAATGTGCTCCGCGGCCCTGTCACTCGATATTTTCCCTCTGGGTGTACGAGGCAGCTCAAGGAAATGGTTCAAGGATAGAGGCAGGCGGTGCCACCCAGGCCCTCATCCTCATCATTGTCGCCGGGGGAACAACTACTCGAAAGCTGGCACAGGGAGTGATTGGAGAGTTGGACGAGAAACGTAGGTGATGGGGACGGGGGAAGGAAGGGGGGGGGAAGAGAGAGAGATGGTAGTTAGTATCTTCGAACGAAACGATACAGAAGTGAGGGAAAGTAACTGCAGACAAACACATCCCTTCTTTTTATCTATGACTTACAAAAGTATTGCAGTGTCTTTTCTGACATAAATTGGTTATGATTGGTAGATGAGGGATGTAAACTGCAAATGTTAAACCATTGAAAGACAGCAACTTTTGTCCATACCA
>NC_134888.1:16171848-16181848 GCF_041734735.1 Babylonia areolata | reverse complement strand
AAGACAATAAGACCCCTATTTGTTTCCGATATCGTTTACTCACTGAATCATTCTGATTGTGTGTGTGTGTGTGTGTGATATTCGACATGGCATGAGGGTGGTTGGAAAGATCAGACGGGGAAAGAGAGAGTCTGGGAGAGACTAGGGAAGACACACAGAGAGAGAGGTAGAGCTTGGAGAGTGGTGTCTACAACAGAGCACGCAACAGGCTATGAAGGACGTTATCAGAAAACACGCTCGCTGCGAAAGCTGTGCTGGCAACACTGGACAGCTTTTAACATCACCTTGCCATCATCATCGTCATCATCACAGAGCAGAGAACAATCAGTCTCAACAGAGGAGATAGAAGAAAATGGAAGAGAGAGGGGGAAAGCTAGTCAGCCTAATGGCCATCATCTGAACAGCTTTTGACATCACCATCATCATCACCATTGCCATCATCACAGAGAAGAGAACGATCAATCTCAACAGAGAGGAGACAGATGGAGATATGGGAGAGAGAGGGTGGGGAAAGGGAGTCAGAGTGATGGCGATCATCTGGACAGCTTTTAACATCGCCATCATCATCGTTGTCATCATCTACAGAGCATAGAATAATCAGTCTAAACAATGAGGAGATAGAAAAAGATGTGAGAGAGATGGCGGTAGAGAGAGAGAAGGAAGTGAGAGTGATGGCCATCATCTGGACAGCTTTTAACATCACCATCATCATCATTGTCATCATCCACAGAGCATAGAACAATCGATAGAAGAAGATGAGAGAGAGAGAGAGAGGGGGGGGTGAGGAGTGGGAGGGAGTGAGAATAATGGCCATCATCTGGACAGCTTTTAACATCACCATAATCATCAATGTCGTCGTCCACAGAGCAGGGAATAATCAGTCTAAACAGAGAGGAGATAGAAGATGTGAGAGAGAGAGGGGGGTGTGGGGGAAGAACGGGGGGTGAGGGTGGTGGTCATCATCTGGACAGCTTTTAACAAACATCGCCATAATCATCATTATCGTCATCTACAGAGCAGAGAACAATCATTCTGAATAGAGAAGAGATAGACGAAATGGGAGAGAGAGAGAGAAGAAAGGAAGTGGAGAAGAAGGGAGTGAGAGTGACGACCATCACCACAGACAGGCATGAACACCAGCATCAGGTGTTCACCTCGCTACGTTCTCCTCCCTTCCCTTGCGGTTAACCGCCCCTGCTCGAGATGTCTGGCCAGAGACAGAGTGCTGTCTGTCTGCCTGTCCTCTCCTCCAAGCATCAGTCAATTTGTCGTATCGAATTCATACCTACCGCCCCCGCCATACCGGCCAGAGAGGGTGAACTGAGCTGTCGCGTGATGGAGCGGATTTGGAGAAGGAGAAGGGGAAGAAACAAGGAAGGAGTAGTGAATAGGGGGCGGGGGGGGGGGGGCTGGTGTGTGGGTTGGGGGGGGGGTGGAGGGTCGTGTTTTAACCAGTTCCAGTTTCAAAAGGTTCAGTTTGGTCAGTTCATATTCTGCACGGATCCCAGTTTGTTCGTTGCCTTGGTTTTGATTTTGACAGTTTGCGTTTTTGGTTCGTCTGTGTCAGTTTGCCTTTGTGTTTTCCTGTTTTTAGTTTGTTGGTGCACTTGTACTCTCTCTCTCTCTCTCTCTCTCTCTCTCTCTCTCTCTCTCTCTCTCTCTCTCTCTCTCTCCCCTCTTCTCTTTCCTTTCCTTTCCTGTATCGAGAGGTGTCTGGGCAGTCTCTCATGTGTGAGAGACAGAGACAGACAGACAGAGAGGCTGAGGTAGGGCGGTAGACTGATGACTGTGATCATGGAGGCATCAGGGTGTTAAAGACGTTGACACAAAACATACAGAAAACGGTGGCTGGGTTGGTGGGACGCTGTTCAAGTTTTCATCATCACCGACTTTATCACAGAGTAATGAACAATCAGTCTCAACAGACAAGGGAGGTGAAAGAGAGGGAGAGGGGAGGGGGGAGGAGAGGGGGGAAAGAGGAGAGGGGGGTATAGGGCTGTTCTGGTCGTCTCACCATGGATAACCACAGCCAGCATCGTAGTTATCTCCCTTGTGGTTAAGTAACCGCCTCTGGTTCAGGGTGAGGCTGCATGAGCAATATTATAGCAGCGCAAGGTTTTCATAGCAATGAGAACGTCCGAAAGTCTGTGGGACTAACATAGTATGCTTGGCATTAAGAATGTTCCAGGATTCATGGATTTCTATGGATTTTCATAGTTATCTTCGCGCTAAGAACATTCCAAAGTCTATGGAATAAACATAGTTTGCTCCGCGTCAAAAACGTTCCAAAGTCTATGGAACAAGCAAAATTTGCTTCGCGTTCAGAATTTTCCCAAGTTTATGGAATAAGCATAGTTTCCTTGGCATCAAGAACATTTCAAAGTCTATGGAATAAGCATAGTTTCCTTGGCATCAAGAACATTTCAAAGTCTATGGAATAAGCATAGTTTCCTTGGCATCAAGAACATTTCAAAGTCTATGGAATAAGCATAGTTTGCTTGGCGTTAAGAACATTTCAAAGTCTATGAAATAAGCATAGTTTGCTCCGCGTCAAAAACGTTCCAATGTACATGGAACAAGGCTCGCGTTAACAAGTTCCAATGTCTATGGAATCAACATAGTTTGGCTGGTATTAAGAAAGTTCCAAAGTCTACGGAATAAGCATACTTTGCCTTGCGAAAAGAACGTTCCAAAGCTTATGGAACAGGCATAGAGTTTAGAACATTCTGAGCGCTAAGCAAACTTAACGGTGAAAAGATCGCCACACACAGTGGTTTTTCTCCTCGCACAGCCTCGGTTAATTCATCGTTTCAAATTCATACTGCCCCTGTGGCCTGTGTCGGCCGGAGGTTGAACAGAACTGTCATGTGATATAGTCGATCAGACAGGGTAGGGATGGGAGAGGGGGGGGAAGGACTTGTTGTTGGAGAGGGAGAGGGTGGAGAGATAAAAATAGTTTGTTCAGCCAGATCGCATTTTTGGCAAAGTATGGTTGAAGAGTTTTCATTTTGACAGTTTGCGTTTTGGTGCATCATTGTTTGTTGTTTTTTGTGGGGGGGGGGGGGGGGGGGGGGGGGGGGGGGGTTGTTGTTGTGTTGTTGTTGTTTTTTTTTTGGGGGGGGGATTTTTAGGGTGGTATATTCAACTATTCCTTGTTCTCCAACACCACCCATGTCAGCTCACTTTAGGATGTATGAAGAGTGGGAAAGGGAGAGTGTGTGGGGTGGGGAGGGGTTTTGAGAAAGAGTGGTCATGAATGATTTATGTAATTTGTGATAATTTTTGACTCACTTGTGTAAACAAAGTGAGTCTATGTTTTAACCCGGTGTTCGGTTGTCTGTGTATGTGTGTGTGTGTCTGTCTGTCCGTGGTAAACTTTAACATTGACATTTTCTCTGCAAATACTTTGTCAGTTGACACCAAATTAGGCATAAAAATAGGAAAAAGTCAGTTCTTTCCAGTCATCTTGTTTAAAACAATATTGCACCTCTGGGATGGGCACAAAAAAAATAACAAGAAGCCAAATTATATGCAAACTGCATTTACTGTTTTTGTTGTTTTTTCTCTAAACTTGGTACTTTGATCTGATATTCTGACACAACAACAAGAACAGTCATTATTATCATTTTTTGTTCAAACAGGAACTTCTTTTGCTAAGCATGGAAGTTATATTTATTTTGCAAACGTTTTGGTGCAGATAGTAAAAAGGGGAATTAATCTGTAATTAATGCTAGGGGACTTAATTTGCTTTAAACTGATCTTTCTCATCTTAAACATTGCATTTTGAAATTATACTCAATACATAAAAAGCTTGTGTGTTTTACTCTCAGTGTACAGGGCTTTCACTATGTTCATTCGCCCAAGTGGTCTTTTTTCGGAAAATACTAAAATCAATACGACGAGTGGACTTTATAGATCTATTGGCTGAGCCCTCAAGGTCATGGGCAAAAATCAATTGCGTACACATATTTATACACATTCAAAGCGCGTGCTCATATTCTTCGCGAACGCGAACGACGTCATTTTGTTTCAAGTGGTTGACTTGCCCGTTCAATCCTATATTCAATGGACAATACACGATAACATGTGATGGAAAGTTGGAGAAGGAGACCGTTAAATATTTATTCAGAGAAAAATTTGTGAACGCCTCATCACTTACTGGATTATGCCCCAAACTGCCATAAAAATATCCACAGAATCAGTCGGAATTCACAGTTAAAAATTGTAGACCATGCGAGTTAATACCCTTGAATTGAGGAAACGAACAAATTTCCAGTCTTGACTTTTCTCAAAATGAAGTCCTGTTCACTTCATACGACGTTTAGAAGTACTTGTACTTGGCTCTACATGTTATTAGTTTAACAAAATACTAAATTTTCATATCAACTTTAAAACTATAAAACTAGAATGAACATAAAAGAGCAATTGAATCGATCGACCGTGTCGTACTACATTCCTGGCGGAAACTTGTACATCTATCTAGATCTAGAGAAAACGCCTAAATGTTGCAGTGTGATTGCGGCGATAGCCACGTCTCCTTTACCGCGGACTTAAAAAGAATTTTTTTTATTGCCCTTAAAGATTTTTTGAATGCCCAAGATACACCAGAATAATATGATTTAAACAGCGTTCTCACTGCGAATACTGCAATCGATTTATCGCCCTTTAAATATTAAATTTTAGAACGTCAGTTAAGGACCCACGATAGTGTAATGGGTAAGACAGTTTCTTCTCACCCGAACACGTGGGATTCGAATCTGGTTAGGACTTTTTTTTTCTCTCTCTTTTTTTTTTTTTAACCCGAAGCTTTATAATAACAAACATAGAACACATTTTAACGATTAGTTTTTTTTTTTTTAAGTGTATCACAAGTGAGTCTTGAAGGCCTTGCCTCTCTTGTCTTTCATGTAAATCGCCCTGAGCTCTTAGAGAGAAAGGGCGCTATATGAATGTATATTATCATTATTAGTAGTAGTAGTAGTAGTAGTAGTAGTAGTAGTATTCTGTCTGTCCGTCTTTGTCTCTATCTCTCTCATAGTCCGAAGTGTCTGCATTAACTGGAGACAAACAGCAAAAAAAACACAAAAAAAACAGAGAACTCTTGAACGATTAATTGAAAGGCAATGTGTACGAATGGTGCTAAGGTTATTATTATTATTGTTATTATTATTATTATTATTATGTCCGTCCCTGTCTCTGTCTCTGTCTTTCTTAGCCGGAAGTGTCTGCATTAACTTGGAGACAAACAGCAGAAAACAGAGAACTGTTGAACGGCTAATTGAGGAGCAGTGTGTACGAATGGTGCTAAGGTGTACCCTCTCTGAGAGTTTTGGTTTCGTCAGTTCTGGTAAGACCATGATACTGGAAGGTTTTCTATTCACTGTGTACAAATTGAGAAAATGAGAGAGAGAGAGACACTTGACACTTTGACTCTTTACTGTCATTAGCTTAACAGCCCATGTGACAGGGGGGTGCAGGGGAAGTTACAGTGTCGTTTTATCCAATCATTTGAAAACGTAAAACAAAACAAAACAAAAACAAAAACTAACGCACCTTATGTTACAAAGGTTATATCAATAAACAACAGCCAACAAATTGCACACACAAAAATAACAACAACATCATCATCATCAGATTTACCATCCAAATACTAATTCTATCTGCTTCTAATTTTAACAGTCAAAGAAATCATTTTGGAAACCATTGATGTTTATATATATATATATATTGAATTAACGGGCATTTTGATCATTTATTTTCTTTTTCCGTGTATCTACTGCCTCTGAGACGTATTTTGCAAGTGAGAGGATAATATTTTCGTCATTTGATGTTAAGACACTGACCAGGTCTTTCCTCTTTGCTGCAGCTGTTTTAAAGAGTGTACAGTTTTCCCGAACCTCCTCGTATCCTTTGCAACTGAACATGAGAGAGAGAGAGAGAGAGAGAGAGAGAGAGAGAGAGAGAGAGAGAGATGGGAAAGGATGGCGCCCACTGAAAATAGCTTTCTCTCCAAACAGATGAGCAGGCTGCCAAAGACAGACAGTACCAGTTCATTCCCAATACAGCATCATGTGTATTCCCAGTGACACGAAGGAGCGTATACTGTTATGAGCGAGCAGAACAGCTCACAGCTGAAAACCAAATTCACAACGGATGGTTATTATCTGTGTCTGAAGTTTTCTTCTGGATATTTCCCCTGCGTATACCTACACAAAAGATGATACTGTTTCCTTCAATGGCACCGACTCACCCAGCACCGCAAAACCTTTCTTTTTTTCATATTTCATATTTAGATCCCAACCTGGGGCAAACTGTTCTGAAAAAGACCGGAGGACGGATTGATAGACATATGATATGTGTGTGTGTGTGTGTGTGTGTGTGTGTGCGTGCGCGCGCGCGCGCGTGTGTGTGTGTGCAGCAAGAGACAGACAAACAGACGGACAGAGAGAGATATATATATAAAGAAACAGACAGACAAGAGAGACAGAGACCAATGGCAAAAGAAACGACGACAGTCACAGACTCAACAGGCTTACAGATGGCGCTAACACACACAAAAAACACACACAGCACCAGAACTGGTTAGAAGGCACTTTGGAATCTTTCATCATCATCATCATCATCATCATCATCAGAACACAGAACACAGACCAATCAATCTGACAGAGAGGATGGGGGTGGGGATGGGAAAGGAGGGGGAGGGGGGGGGGGTGAGCCACAAGGGGTGAACGGAGTGTGATGGCCATCATCAGAGACGGTCATAGCCAGCGCCGGGTATTAGCAGCACTGCTGTCCTTCTCCCTCGTGGTTCACCAGCCAGAGAATGGAGTTCTCCCCCCCCCCTCCCCCTCCACACACCCTCCCCTCTCCTATCCTCCAAGCCTCGATCAATTCATCGTATCGAATTCATACTGCCCCACCGGGCTATTTCGGCCAGCAGAGGGTGAACTGAGCTGTCGTGTTACATTGTCCATCGGGTAAAAGAGGCAGTAGGGAGGAAACCATGGGGAGAGGGGGGGAGTGAATTGGGAGGGGGGTCTGGAGCGTTTGGGGGGCGTAGGGGGATGTTCTGTTTAACGGGCTCCAGTTTCGAAAGGTTTTGTTCGGTCGCATCATATTTGGATGGATCCCATTTCGACAGTTTTCGTTTTGATTGTTCGC
Organism: Babylonia areolata; assembly: GCF_041734735.1. NCBI lineage: Eukaryota > Metazoa > Mollusca > Gastropoda > Neogastropoda > Buccinidae > Babylonia > Babylonia areolata. The sequence goes on along the minus strand of NC_134888.1, from coordinate 16,174,687 downwards.
GTTTTATGCTCGTCATTGCTGGTTCATGTTCGTGTTGTCAGTGTGTTTTTGTTGGGGGTTTTTTTTTTCAGTTTCGCAGGGGGTGGGGAAGGGGATAGAAGGATCACCCGTTTTTCTCTATCCATCTCTGTGTCTCGGTCTGTTGAGAACAAACGTTTTCTCTTTTTTGTGCATGGAATTGTATTTGTTTGGCGATACAAAGGAGTAGGTAACAAGACATTTTATGGAATCTGTAGAAATAGAGGACTGGTAGACTGCTCACACCGAGTCAGGCCCACCAAATTGATGAAGACTGTCGAATTCGTATTTTCCACTTGCGGCTTTTTTTCTTTCTTTTTAGGAAGTGTTTTGTAATTTTAAAAAAAATCAATTGTGTTTGTGTGTCAAGAAATTGTGTTTCATATATGATTTCGTGGTGATTACCCAGTGTCTGTTATGCATTTAGTGCCCTTCACGACGTGAGTTTTGCTCGTAACCCTTGTTACAGGATCTCTGTATCTACAAATGCTAGAATAATAATTCATCCACCTCTCTCCGTCTCTCGTTCTGTCTCTGTCTACGTCTGTGTGTGTGTGTGTGTGTGTGTGTGTGTGTGTGTGTGTGTGTGTGTGTGTGTGTGTGTGTATCTCCGTCTTTCTCTCTGTCCCTCGGTCTCGCTGTCTCTGTCTATCTCTCTCTCTGTGCCTCTGTCTCTGTCTGTCTGTTTCTCTCTGTCTCTCTCTGTGTCTCTCTCTTTCTTTGTCTCTGTCTTTGTCTGTCTGTCTGTCCCTCTCTCTCTCTTTCTCTGTCTCTGTCTGTCTGTCTGTCTGTCTCTATCTCTCACTGTGTGTCTCTCTGTTTCTCTGTCTGTCTGTCTGTCTCTCTCTCTCTTTCTCTCTCTCTCTCTCTCCACCCCACGATACAAGTGTGTGAGGTGAATGAGAACATCGTGTTTAACCATTGGCCAGTCAGAAAGTCTGCGTGATGTTCATTACACACGTGACAGTACCAGCCACACACACATGACGGTACCAGCCACACACATGACGGTACCAGCCACACACATGACGGTACCAGCCACACACACACATGACAGTGCCACACACACATGAAAGTACCAGCCACACACATGACAGTACCAGCCACACACATGACAGTACCAGCCACACACACATGACAGTACCACACACATGACAGTACCACCCACACACACATAACAGTTCCAGCCACACGCATGACAGTACCACCCACACACATGACAGTACCAGCCACCCACACACATGACAGTTCCAGCCACACACACATGACAGTACCAGCCACACGCATGACAGTACCAGCCACACGCATGACAGTACCAGCCACCCACACACATGACAGTACCAGCCACACACACATGACAGTACCAGCCACACGCATGACAGTACCAGCCACCCACACACATGACAGTACCAGCCACACACACATGACAGTACCAGCCACACGCATGACAGTACCAGCCACCCACACACATGACAGTTCCAGCCACACACACATGACAGTACCACACACACATGACAGTACCACACACACATGACAGTACCAGCCACACACACATGACAGTACCACACACACATGACAGTACCAGCCACACGCATGACAGTACCAGCCACCCACACACATGACAGTTCCAGCCACACACACATGACAGTACCACCCACACACATGACAGTACCAGCCACACGCATGACAGTACCAGCCACCCACATGACAGTACCAGCCACACACATGACAGTTCCAGCCACACACACATGACAGTACCACACACATGACAGTACCAGCCACACACACATGACAGTACCAGCCACACTTACATGACAGTACCAACCACACACATGACAGTACCAGCCACACACACATGACAGTACCAGCCACACACACATGACAGTACCACACACACATGACAGTACCACACACACATGACAGTACCAGCCACACACACATGACAGTACCACACACACATGACAGTACCACACACACATGACAGTACCAGCCACACACATGACAGTACCAGCCACACACATGACAGTACCACACACATGACAGTACCACACACATGACAATACCAGCCACACACACATGACAGTACCACACACACATGACAGTACCACACACACGTGACAGTACCACACACACATGACAGTACCACACACACATGACAGTACCACACACATGACAGTACCACACACATGACAATACCAGCCACACACATGACAGTACCAGCCACACACATGACAGTACCACACACATGACAATACCAGCCACACACATGACAGTACCACACACATGACGGTACCATACACACATGACAGTACCACACACACATGACAGTACCACACACACATGACAGTACCACACACACATGACAGTACCAGCCACACACACACATGACAGTACCAGCCACACACATGACAGTACCAGCCACACACATGACAGTACCAGCCACACACACATGACAGTACCAGCCGCACACACATGACAGTACCAGCCACACACACGACAGTACCAGCCACACACACGACAGTACCAGCCACACACACATGACAGTACCAGCCACACACACATGACAGTACCACACACACACATGACAGTACCAGCCGCACACACATGACAGTACCAGCCACACACACATGACAGTACCACACACACACATGACAGTACCAGCCACACACACATGACAGTACCACCCACACACATGACAGTACCAGCCACACACACATGACAGTACCACACACACACATGACAGTACCAGCCACACATGACAGTACCAGCCACACACACATGACAGTACCACACACACACATGACAGTACCAGCCACACACA
>NC_134888.1:16154348-16166848 GCF_041734735.1 Babylonia areolata | reverse complement strand
CCGGGACAGACAGGGGTGGTGGTGGGTGGCGGACGGGAAAGGGGCAGGGAGGGAGGTGGGTGGGGTGGCGGGGAAAGGGGCAGGGAGAGAGGTGGGCGGGGGTGGAGGGGAAAGGGGCAGGAAGGGAGGGAGGTGGGTGCAGAAAGCATTCCTGGCGTGCGTGACTTACGGAAGTGCTTTCGCTTTTTTTGCCATTTTTCCCTTGTTGTTGACAAACGGTGTTCCTCTTTTTTTTTGGTTGTGCGTTGAGGTGATTTGATCAGAGTTTATTTGTTGTTGTTGTTTTTTTGTGTGTGTTTCTTTGCTTGTTTGTTATTATTGTTTTTAATTTGTGGAATGGTGAGAAGGGTTTGTTTTTGTTTTATTGGGTTTTCTTGGGGGGAGGGGGGGGTTTGGTGGTGTTTTTTTTTTTCTTTCTTTTTTTGGGGGGGTGTGGGGTTTTTTGTTTGTTTTGTTTTGCTTAAGTTGTTGCGAATCACAATGAGAAGTGAAGATTGAACACTGACTGTTGCGGTGTCTTTAGCTTTTTACGATTTAGACCTCAGGGGGGGAAAATTGGGTATCAAATATACGAATATGTCTTTATGAATTTGGATTTTGGGTCTGTGTTGGCGTTTCAAGAGGTTGGGGAAGAGAATATGTGTTTGAAAACGTTTCGTCAGCGTTTGATAGATTGTAGATGGCAAAACTGGGAGGAGCATGTTCATTCGAGTGATAGATTTGATTTGTACAGAGCTTACACTTCTACTCATTGAGTAAAGAGTTATCTTCTGTCTAATATGGACCGACATCTGCGATTTATTTTAACAAGATTTAGGTTTGATATTTCTGGAATAAATGTGCATTGGTACCGTTATAAAAATGCAAGCAATTCAGATACTTTGTGTCCCCTGTGCGAGGAATCAACTGACGACGAAGTTCATTTTGTGTTGCAGTGTCCTGCTCTGAATCATCTGCCTTTGAAACTTATTCCAAGAAAGTATTTTTAGTATCCATGTTTGTTTAGACTCTAGTTCTGCTTATTGGTGCCATCTCCTGTTGATGGTATTATGCGTCATCTGGAATGGTATCTATACAGAGCTTTTAAGTTTAGAGAGACGCTGTTGTGTTACTGTCTTTAAGTTACTATGATGCAAAAGCTGTAGTGCAGACAGAAAACGGTTATAGTGACATTTGCAAAAAATTTTATCGCCCCTTGTTCATATGGGGCTATGGCCTTAACTGAATAAAACATCTCTCTCTCTCTCTCTCTCTCTCTCTCTCTCTCTCTCTCACTCTGCATGACCCCTTCCTCTCTCTCTCTCTCTCTCTCTCTCTCTCTCTGTCTGACCCCTCCCACGCCCCCTCTCTCATTATCCCTCTCTAAGAGGTGATGGTCGCACGCCTAACAGGCTTAGTGATTCTAGCTCTCCGTATTTTTGTTTATTGTGTTGGTTGTGTTTGGTGTTGTGTGGTTGGATTCTGTCATGGATCCCTTCGGACAATGGATGTGTGTGTGTCCCCCGATCTGCATCAGACTTGCTGTATTCTGGATTTCTTTTTCCGCTTTCCTGTCAGTTTTGAACTGCGCCGGCCCGCCATTCATCTCTCCCTTCAACACGCCTGTACACATGCAAAACGTAACGTTCAGTGGTTGTGGACATGGGGGCCGCTTTTGTCAAGGTGAGCGCAGCGTCCCTCCCTTTGTTCTGTACTCGCGCGCTGAACTGTTTGCGATCGAACCTGCACCTTTGACCCCTGACCTAGTTGTGCGCCTGCGAGAAATAGGAAAAGGCGCTTGCCTGCCGCGAAGACGAACACGCCGAGCAGGAAAGAGAAAACAAAAGCCCGTCAAAACTGTCGTTTCCGTACGGACCCCCGACAGCACTACTGACAGTACCCCTGATGTGTCACCTATGTGTGTTGACAGATCCACTTTATGCGGCGCTGTTTGTGCAGCTTTCAACCTCAACACACGTGTTCCTGCTAACATTTTTACTTCCCGTGACATTGTCCCCTCTGATGACAATATTCCGATCTGAAATGTATCCCCAGTGCCAGTGATAGCCTCTGCTCCGCTTCCTACTCCTGCCACACCTGTCTCAACTCCCGGACCTTTTTCTTCCTTCCCATTGTCCTCCACTGCTCAGTCACCATCTTCTTCTTCCACTGTCTGTCTGCCTGACTCACCTGCTTCACCATTAGATTCCTCTCTCCTTACCTCTGATCTTTTTCATGCCTGTCTGTTCAATGCTCAGTCTGTCTGCCCTGATCAAAAGACTGACAATATTTCTGATTTTATTTTTGAAAAAAACTTTGATATCGTATTTTTTACCGAAACCTGGTTAAAGTCACAAGGTCACGAACCCAAACTTAAACAACTGAAAACAAATAAAGTCAAAACAAATAAAGTCCGAAAACAAATAAATAAAGTCAAACATGATCTCATCAGCAAAGACAAACTTATTTTCTTCTCAAGATCTCGATGCCACATCCACCAAATCTCTTTACTCTGTCATCTCAAATCTTCTTGGAACTGCAAAAAAGACTCCTTTTCCTTCTGCCTACACTTGATCTGAACTCCCCAATGTCTTCTCCTCTTTCTTTTTCGACAAAGTCCAAAATATTCGTACCATCTTAGACCAAGTGTCTTTTCAAACTGTTCATCCTTATCCTCAATTCAGCGGCACTCCTCTCCATTCCTTTAATCCATTGACTGAAACAGAAGTTCATGAAATCCTGAAAGAAATGACATTAAAATCCTGTGAGCTCGATCCTATACCAGCCTCTGTCTTTTCCCAGTGTGTCTCACAGCTTCTCCCCACAATCACCAATATTGTCAACTCACCCCTTCTCACTGGAACGTTTCCATCCACTTTCAAAACTGCAATCGTCCGGCCTCTTCTGAAGAAACCCAACCTTGACGCAAACATTTTGAAAAACTATAGACCAGTTTCTGATCTTCCATTCATGTCCAAACTCCTTGAAAAAGCTGTCCTCAAGCAGTTTCAACAATCCCATCCACTCATTTCAGTCTGCCTATCGCGCTGACCACAGCACCGAAACCACTCTCCTCCACATTCTGAACAATCTACTGATAGCGTCCGACTCAGGAAAAAAATTCCCTTCTCACTCTTCTCGACTTGTCAGCCGCCTTTGACACGGTAGACCATTCAATCCTTCTTTCCAGTCTTCATTTTACATTTGGTATGAACGGCACTGTTCTAAACTGGTTCAAATCTTATCTCACTGATCGATTCCAATCTGTCATTGTTGATCATTTCCAATTTGAACCCGTTAAAATTGAACATGGAATCCCACAGGGATATGTTTTAGGCCCAGTGCTCTTCACACTGTACACTGCTCCTCTCGCTGAAATTATCAACCGCCATAATATCAGTCATCATTCTTATGCTGATGACACTCAACTCCAGAATAGTGATACCCCTGAAAATTTTTTGTCGCTCTTGCAAGAAACATCCAACTGCTTCCTGGACATTCAAAACTGGATGACTCGAAATAAGTTACAATTGAACGCGGACAAAACTGAAGCAATGATCATAGGAACTAAATAAAAACTGTCTTCCATCACAATTGACACAATCAAACTTGGCAGTACATCCAATTCTCTTTCCACGTCAGTCAGGAACCTCGGTGTTGTCCTTGACAATACACTGTCCATGCAAAAATTTATCAGTCAGACATGTCAGTCCTGCTACTGTCAACTGCGGCGCATCAGTGCCGTCCGGAAATATCTGTCCACTGACGCAACATATAGACTTGTCATTTCTCTCATTCTCTCTCACCTTGATTACTGTAACTCTCTATTGTCTGGTTTGCCTGCTTCATCCATTCAGTCCCTTCAGCGCATACAAAACTCTGCTGCCCGACTCGTCCTCAGAAAGAAAAGATCTGAGCACATCACTCCTCTTTTGCAATATCTCCACTGGCTCCCTGTCTCACACCGAATAAAGTACAAGATCAGCACTCTATGTTATAAATGTATTCACAAAACTGCCCCTTCCTATCTCTGTGGCTGCCTTCACCTCTACACTCCATCTCGCTCACTACGATCGGCTTCGGATCCACTCTGTTTACGCATACCCAGATTCAAACACTCGACTGTTGGCCGCCGTTCTTTCTCTGTCTCTGGAACTTGCGATTGGAATGAACTTCCTCTTTCGCTTCGTCAAGTCTCCACTCTCAGCTCTTTCAAGTCTGGCCTTAAAACTCACCTCTTCCCAAAATAGCCTCCCTTGCCTGCCCTTCCTTGTCTTCAGTTTCTACAGTTTTAGAGTTATGCATGCGTGTGAATGACTGGTGCGAAAGCACTTTGATTTGTCTCTGCACAAGATTCAGCGCTATATAAATACCATTATTATTATTATTATTAATGCTAGATGTGCCCTCACGCGCACACACACACACACACACACACACACACACACACACACACACACACACACACACACGTCTTTCACTTTCCTTCCTCGTTGAGAACACAGACCTGACAACTGACCGTCATTCAGACAATGGAGGAAGGACGGGCTGGCCTTTGCTGAGAAATACCGATTATCCCCCCCTATTGACCGGACAAAGATCTTTTCTCGACAGTTGTTGAGGGGGCAGGGGGGATCTGGTCAAGATTTCTATCCGGCGCTGTGCTTCTTAGCGTCTGCGCCTGTCTAGGGACAACTGACAGAGGAAAAAGAGGGACCGGAGAAGTGGGAGTAGACAGGAGGAGGAGGAATTTTGTTTAATGTCCCGTCACACATATCGGCGATTGAAGACATTTTGTTATTAAAGTATTTATATATATACATTTTAGTACTATCGTTTAGAATGGGTGGGAGATGTGAATGAATGGAGAGTTGGGGGAAACTGGGCAAATGAGGGTGAAGTGAGGGTGGAATTTGAAAATAATATCTAAATAAAATTACAGGAAATTACTTAAAGGACTTCGTAAAAAAAAGAAGTCGTTAAACTGACAAGCGAATCAACTGATAATGAATGCAAAAAGTCAAAAACATCAACGTTACGCAGGTCATTGAAACGCACCGTACCAAGATTTCACACCGAACTCTATCGGAAATCATTCATACCATCTACTACTTATCTCTGGAATTCTCTAGCTGATTATGTTAAAACCAGCAATTCCTTAAGCCAGCTTAAACATTACCTATGTGCTAACGATGCTATAGTGCCTAGCTATTATCACTTTGGTAAACGGAAGAACAAATCATTCAGTCGACTTCGTCTAGGGATTAGTGACTTAAGAGAAGATATGTTCAACAGACATTTAATAAACGACCCACTTTGTGCTTGTGGCACTGCAAGCGAAACTGCTGAACATTATTTATTATTTTGTCAAGACTTTCATATGGCTCGGGCAAACACAATCTTAAATTTATCTCCAAACTACATTCACGTTAAAACTCTGTTGCATGGAGATCCTGTTCTCCAAAATCATACAAATATATTCGTATTTCAAACTGTCCACCAGTTTATCTCCGATTCAAATAGATTTTAGCTTAGAAAGTATTGTGAAGAAAGGGTACAACATGATTCTATTCGTAAAATATATGTTGAATTTATTTGACTGACCAAATATTCAAAGTGAATGGATTGGCCAATGATCTGTTAGAATTTCTCCTCTCCCCTCTGTTCCCCCTCCTCCACCACCTTACCCTCCATTCTTCTAAATTTTCTTCTTCTTCTTCGTGTTTTTCTTCTATTAGGCCAATTACTTTGGTGATAATAAATTTAATCTCATGTTAATATTGATATTAGCATTATTTTACTATATTATGTACTGTTTGTTTATTTGTTTTATTTCATTATTTCATTACTTACTGTTTATGAATGTTATTTGATACAAGTCATAATATGGTTCATCAGCCGTCATGATAAAATTGAAGTGCAACGTTGTGAGCACAGTATAAGCTTTAAGCTTGTTGATGCTCTTTTGTTATTCATTGCATTGTAATCATGTGTATTGTTGAATAATTAAAGATTATTTAAACCAACGTTCTCAGTCACTTGTGAAGACACACTTTCGTGTACATAAGGCTTCATCAAGCAACAGTCAAAGATTATATGTTTAATTGTCAGGTTACTAAAGCATATGAACTTGACATTAGAACAATGCTTGGTCCGTAATGAATTTGATAATTGAGAGCTAAACTCAGAATTGATCTCCGAATCGGACCAGAGTCTGAGAGAGTCAACTGACGAGGTTTTAGACTTGAATTTAAGCACCGATAAAAGTCGCTTTCTAGTGTATTGCTTATTTCCTTGTATGACAATGGGAGTAGAGGTGAAGAGAGAATTTATGAGAGTGGGAGAGTGAGGGGGGGTTGTACAGGTCAATATATATGGCGTGTAAGAATGAATTTTCTTTTCTTTTTTAAAGGGTTGGGGGACACGCTTTCAAATGTGATGCTTGCATCCTCGCTTGCAACTCACTTTGCATGTTTGAGGGATGATAGAAGGTGGGGGTGGGGGTGGGAGGGTGGAGAAAGAAAGAGAGAATTGTCATGAGTGGTATGTCCAATTTGTAACTTCGTCTTCAATGTAAAGCGCCCTGAGCTCTTTAGTGAGAACGGGCGCTAAACTGTTAATATCATGAAAATGCATGGTGAAAAGTACGTGGTGTTATCACCTTTTGGGTTTGAACGATACCTTACTTTCAAACATGTCACACTACAAGGACAGAGCAGCATGGAAGTCTAGAATAAAATACTACCATATACGTTCACACTAAACATTTTTCACAAACCCATTCACACAAGCGCGCGCCCACGAACGCACACACACACACACACACACACACACACACACACACGGGCATGCACTCGCACACACATACACACACACGCGCACGCGCACAGCGTGGAGGATCTTTAACCAAATTCACTGTGTGTTACAGGTGCAGAGACAGAGGCATTATCTCCAGGGTGAAGCGAAGCATGAAACCTAGTCACTTCAAAGGTCGGTGTGTCTGTTTGATGGTCTCTGTCTGTCTGCTTCTGTGTGTGTGTGTGTGTGTGTGTGTGTGTGTCTGTCTGTGTGTGTGTGTGTCTGTGTGTGTGTGTCTGTGTGTGTAGTTTTCAATGTGTGCATGATCGATCGTGTGTGTGCGTTTCCTTGTGTGTTTATATGCGTGCTCGTCTTGATGTATCAGTGCTCGTGCAAGTCGTATGTTCGTGTGCTTTTGCATGTATTACGTTCAAGATTATATGATAATATATACGTGGCTGTGTGTGTGTGTGTGTTTGTATGTGAGTGTGCGTGTGTGTCTGTGTATGTGTGATTGCATGTGTATGCTTTGGAGGATGTGTACATACTTGAGTGTATGTACGTGTGTATTGGCATTTGTTGTATAATTATGTGTGCGCGTTGCCTTGATGGTAATTTATGAGAATAGTACCCATTCAAAAGTGGTAGTTAGGTTCAAACGTGTTTTGCTAACAAGAATTATATTATGGACCGTACGAACTGTCAAGAACTGGACTTCTGTACAGACTGTCTGTATAGGCTGTCGCTGTCACTGCATTTACAGATACATCCCCATGCATCACAGCTAGATGCTCATCGGATTCTGCCATTTTTTTTTTCTTCTTAGCACAGAGAATATAATAAAACAAGAGAGGCAAGGCCTTCAAGACTCACTTGTGTACACTTTAAAAAAAATCCAAGCGTTTTATGTATTCAGTATAATTTCAAAATGTAATGTTTAAGATGAGAAAGATCAGTTTAAAGCAAATTAACTCCCCTAGCATTAATTACAGAGTAATTTCCCTTTTATACTATCTGCACCAAAACGTTTGCAAAATAAATAAAACTTCCACGCTTAGCAAAAGAAGTTCCTGTTTGAACAAAAAATGATAATAATGACTGCTCTTGTTGTTGGGTCAGAATATCAGATCAAAGTGCCAAGTTTAGAGAATATAAAAAATATAAATATAACAGTAAATGCAGTTTGCATATAATTAGGCTTCTTTTTTTTTCTTCTTTTTTTTTTTGCCCATCCCAGAGGTGCAATATTGTTTTAAACAAGATTACTGGAAAGAACTGAATTTTTCCCTATTTTTATGCCTAATTTGGTGTCAACTGACAAAGTATTTGCAGAGAAAATGTCAATGTTAAAGTTTACCACGGACACACAGACACACACACACACACACACACACACACACACACAGACAACCGAACACCGGGTTAAAACATAGACTCACTTTGTTTACACAAGTGAGTCAAAAAATGCGTCTGTTTGCTGTCATTATAAGAAACGATACTGTGGCGAAAACTGATGACTGACAATTCTGTGGTGGATGGCATGGCATGTAATGCATGCCTCAAAACTACTTTTCCAGTCAGATCGGCTCGAGATTACATTTCTTACTTACGACATAATGATATGTTCCCCTTATATGGCATTATTTCTTATATGCCACTGTCTTTTTATCATGGCTTCTTATCATTGCTGACTTCATTCATATAATCCTTAATGTGTCGAAAATTTGAAATCATGGTTTGTTTGTTTTAATGAAATAGTCTAAACTGAGACTGATTGGTGACAACATATCGTAGTGAATGCCTCGAATTTTTTGTCGTTGTTGTTGTTAGTTTTTTTTTGCTTACTTTTTGTTTTTTCTTCGTTTTTTCAGTAACACAGAGTAACCACAAACTACATTCCTGACTGAACGCTGATTTATCATTTTCTCTTTTCAATGCTGTATGTCAGCAGACCTTCATATGGTCCCACGTGCTGCGTGGTGGTTCGGCGCACGTGTTCACAGACTTGACATAAGCCTACAGTTGGGCCGACAGCACAGTGAGAGCTGTATTATCAATGGTTTCTCCATTGCAATGGGAAGTCATTTAATTAGACTTTTCTGAAGGACTATGTCTCTCAAACTAGAAGGCAAAATTGCACTGGCTCTTAGTGCTGCAGCCTTGGGGGCTACTTAGTCTTTGGAAACCATCCCAACGCCGTCTGTCCAAAAACCCTCTTGGCCGAGAGAGTGGGGGATGTAACTTGGGCAAGATGCTCTCCACAAAAATCAGATTCTAACGCAGATAGTCAGGACAGCAGTTGCCTCCTCTGCTGTTCTGGTGGTCATAGTCGGACACGACTGACTGTCATTGGTGGTACGGTCGTATGATCAGGGTTATCTTGCGACAACACTTATTTCCACGGCTTATCTCCTCCTCATCTCCTGGCTCCTCCTTGTTCGATACTATCAAGTCAGCTGAGACGACCTTTCTGACCAACAGAGCCTTTTTTATTTCCGATCTTTCTTTCTTTCATTCCTTTTCTTGTCGGGCGAACTTGTTTGTTTTCTTGTGTAATTGTTTTTGTTGTTGCTTTTTAAAGTAAATAGTGACTACATTTCTACGAAGAGTGATGTTTTCTTTACTTGCAAACTTTTTGGTGCTCCTATTAAATGTATTATTTTAAGACGCAGTCATAAAAGACTGCATTTGTGACTCGTATTGAATATCGTTGTTTTTGTTGTTTGTTTCTTTGTGTTTTGTTGTATGTGTGTTTTTTGTTGTTGTTCTTGTTTTGTTTTTGCTTTGTTTTTGGTGTGTTTTTGTTTTGTTTTGTTTTGTTTGCAAACTCAACTGACTGACTGATAAGCCGTTTATTGTGTCCAACTTTGTGATGTCTTTGTGCAATTGCTGAAATATCTGCCGATACATAAAATGGGGGCCATTGTGTGAGATCCATTGTGGGTGCCAGTCTGTCTGTCCATCTAAGGGGATCATGGGGTGACAAATGGAAGCGGATTAGCGCTCTGCAAACCCGTTTTGGTTTTTAATCTGTCTGGAGATTTCGAGTGGTGGTGTCGTCTGCCTGTCTGAGTGAGTGTGTGTGTGTGTGTGTGTGTGTGTGTGTGTGTGTGTGTGTGTGTGTGTGTGTGTGCCTCTGTGTGTGTGTGTGTGTGGTTGTTGTTGTTTTTTGGAGGGGGAAGTGTGTGATTGTGTGTGTTTGTGCGCGCGTGTGCGTGTGGGGAAAGGGTTGTGTGTGTGTGTGTGTGTGTGTGTGTGTGTGTGTGTGTGTGTTAGCATTTCCTTTTCCTCAACCCACGAACTGGGATGTGGACTCCAAACCTTAAGAATTTGATCTGTGCCATGGATCGTTTCAATTTTTACTTCTTTTGGGGGGAGGGGGTGGAGGGTGGGAGGGGAATGGGTAGAGAAGAAGAAGAAATTTAGGTCTAACGGAATTCTTTCTGCGTTCGTGATATTCTTATTTTCACGAAAGGAAAGAAAAGGGGTGGGAATCCTCCTTCCGAGAAGAGTTTTTCTTCTCAGACCTCACTCGCATGTCAAGCTGTTGTGTCGTTGTGAAGTTGAATGTACCACCCTCCCACTCCCCACCCCCACCCCCTGCCACACACACACAGAGACTCACACACAACACACACACACACACACACACACACAAACACGCGCGCGCGCGCGCGCAGACACACACACACACACACACACACACACACACACAACATAATTATATATATATGCGCATTGGCATTTTCTTTTCTTTTATTCTTGTGTGCGCGTATATATATATATATATATATATATATGTGTGTGTGTGTGTGTATGTGTGTGTGTGTGACTCTGTATATGTGTCTGTGTGTGTGTGCGTGTGTGACTCTGTGTGTGTCTGTGTGTGCGTGTTTTACCCCTTGCCAAACTAATTACCGGGGGTGACTCATTGACGTAAGGGTGACTGCTGACTGGCACGCCGTGTGAGCCGTGTTTGCTGTGTGAATTTTGATACAGGAATGGAGGAATCAAGTGGCGTGGTGCAGTGGCCGGCTCCATTATTAATTGTCCCACTTTGTGGGGATGTGATAATCGATCTGTGTGTTTGTGTGTGTCCTTTTGTCGCTCTTGTCACTCCATGTCTGTTTGTCTCCATGCTGTCTGTCTCCCCTCTCTCTCTCTCTCTCTCTCTCTCTCTCTCTCTCTCTCCCTCACTCTGTTTCTTTCTCTCTCTCTCTCTCTCACTATATATATATATATATATATATATGTGTGTGTGTGTGTGTGTGTGTGTGTGTGTGTGTGTGTGTGTGTGTATGTATGTGTGTGACTCTCTCTCTCCTTAATGTCTTCCACTGAACACGTCGTGCACACACACACACACACACACACACACACACACACACACACACACACACACACACAATGAGAGAGGAAGTAAACACGTACCAAACTCCTCACATGCATGTATGTACAATCATTCATGCGCGCGTGTATCGTCGCGTGTTTGGCTTAGTTGAAACTGTAAGGGTTTGAATTTCGCAAAACTGTTCCCACGTCACGCGTGATTCTGGGTGTCTGTGTATCTGTTTCTCTGTATCTTGGTGAGTGTACATACATGTGTGTGTGTGTGTGTGTGTGTGTGTGTACGCGCGTGAGGGGTCACGGGGGTACTCTCGTATATGTACTGCATACGTACAGGTTTCACAGCTATCGCACATCCTGAAGACGGCGTGAAGTTTCGGAAGGGAGACTATCAGCACGTAGATCAGCACACTACCACGGACCATTTACCCCTCCCCCCTCCCCCCACCACCCCCCCACCCCCAGTGCCCCTTCCCCTCCACTCTCCCATCCTCACCCCCCCTCACCCCACCCCCTCATCCTCCAAACACCGCCTGCCTTTCATCGATCCTATCGATGACCGAGGCGACAGTTTACCGCAGATGGTTTCTCTCGACAGGGCAAGGACCCTCCTCCTCCTCCTCCACCACCCCTCTCTGCCCCCGTCCCCCCCAGCCCCAGCCCCAGTCCCCCCCCTCCCCTGCACCCCCCATCCTCCATCCTCCATCCTCACCTCTCCTCCACCCTGGCCTTATCTCGCTTTTTCCGGACGCACTTGTATTACAAAGACTACCAAGATGGAAGGGGAGATCCGTGTTTGATTTCCGTGCAACACGTGCAGATGACAGCAGCCGGGTCCCACGTGTGGTGAGAAGGGTCAGGACAGAGAGAGAGAGAGAGAGAGAGCGAGCGGTGTCAGGGCTTGTCTACCTTGTAGAGAGAGAGAGAGCGGCGTCAGGGCTTGTCTACCTTTTTCATCTGGAGGCTCACAGAGAGAGAGAGAGAGAGCGCGCGAGAGCTCGGTGTCAGGGCTTGTCTACCTTGTTCTTCTGGTGTTGGTCTGAAGGGTTAGGGAGAGAGAGGGGGGGAGAGAGAGAGAGAGAGCGGTGTGAGGGCTTGTCTCCCTTTTTCATCTGGTGTTCGTCTGGAGGGTCAGAGAGAGAGAGAGAGAGAGGCGTCAGGGCTTGTCTACCGTCGCACGTGCCGACACGGTTTAGGGTCAAAGTTTAAGTACGTGTGTTCGGGTGACAGACTTTTTAGTGTCTTTACAATAATGACTTTGTTGTTGTTATTGTTGTTTTATCCTCCTCAGCGTAAATCTTAGATATGAAAAGGATCCCAGTTCTAGTTCCAAACTCTTACTGGCCTGACAATTTGTGCTTTGATTTCAGCAAATG
>NC_134888.1:16141848-16149348 GCF_041734735.1 Babylonia areolata | reverse complement strand
TTGGCAGAATGTTTGAAACCCTTATCTACCAGTACAGTGTCCGTGAGGGTCTGGTTTCCATTCCCGCTCTCGCCCTCTCTCCCAAGTTTGACTGGAAACATCGAACTGAGCGTCTGGTCATTCGGATGAGACGATTAACCGAGGTCCCGTGTGCAGCACACGCTTGGCGCACTGAAAAAGAACCCACGTCAACGTAAGTATTGTCCTCTGGCAAAATTCTGTAGAAGAAGTTCACTCCGATAGCACAAAAATAAAAAATGCATGCACTCACGGCCTGACTAAGCGCGTTGGGTTAATGCTGCTGGTCAGGCATTTGCCTAGCAGGTATGGTGTAGCGTATATGGATCTGTCCGAATGCAGTGACGCGTCCTTGATAAACTGAAACAGTTTCACGTTCTTGGTTTATCTCGACCTTCGTGCCGTCTTGTGAGAGGCGCGTCTCCGTGAGACATCTTGGTAAGAACCCATCGCACCTTGTTAAAGATCCTGTCATCCCTGTCAGCGTTCGGTGGGTTATGGAAACAAGAACGTACCCAGCATGCACATCCCCGATAACGGAGTGTGGCTGCCTACATGGTGGGGCGTATCAACAAAACAGTCACACACGTAAAGACTTACGTGTATGTATGAGTGTGTACGTGTGCGTGACTGAAACCTGATTAAACGACACAGGAAACGAATGATGAGTTCTCAATGGCAGCAGTCAGTTGGCTTTACCCAGGTAGGCGTTATGTAAGAATCCATGTGTTTGTAAAGTGCTTGGAACTTGGTCTCTGACCGAGGACAGGCACTGTATAAATATCCATATCATCATCATATCGTATTATATCATCATCACCTACCGCGCCCGCTTAAACACCGTCAAAATCTCTTTAACATCCTTCAAACCACCACTGCCTTCTAAAAATTCCACCATCTTCCATTTGCCTCACCCACCCACATCCACCCCACACACTCGGACAAAAATTCACACAGAGAAATCTGTTGTGATAAAAAGAAGTACAAATACAAATACAAATATTTATGTTCAAAGCCAGTCGTTTGCAAAGGAGAGAGGGGTCTGCTGTTTCTGGTGTTTCGAGTGTCAAAGAAATGAACCCAGTGCTGTGTGGGAGTTGATTGTCTGACGCATGCCTGTTGCAGTTCTTGTTGATGGGAAGCAACTTGGTTTGGATCGGTTTGTCCGGCCTGGCTGAAAAAGGAGAAAAAGCGTGAGCTGAGTGTTGACGTTTACTGTTCAGCCGCGTTGTAAAATTAGCCTTTGGAGAAAGACAGACGGGCGCAATAGCCGAGTCGTTGTGTCTATGTCTCTGTCGCCATGTCTATGTCTGTCTGTCTGTCTGTCTGTCTGTCTCTCTCTCTCTCTCTCTCTCTCTCTCTCTCTCTCTCTCTGTCACTGTCTCCCTCTCTCTCTTTCCCTCTTTCTCTATTTCTCTCATGAATGACATCGCACACTGACTTACACAATCAAAGAAAATGTCGCTGAATGAGAGGCGATATCTTTCGCAGTGTGAAAACTGGCAATGCCCCCACACCACTGCTGAATACCGAAGCGTGTTTAAACATTAGCCGCAACCCTTATAGATAATTGAATGATTCTTTTTTTCTTCTTTTTCTTTTTTTTTTTTTTTTGCTTTGTTTTTTGGATTGTTTGCTTGTTTAAGTGAAGTAACAAATGAAAACTTGAGGAATCAAAGTTGCCTTTAGAGTTTGTTTAGCCCCCACCTCCTTTTCATTTTTCATTCCAAGAGCTGTCGTAGGAGAAAGGCGACATGTTTCTTTGCGTGAAATGTGGTAAGGTTCCTATTCCTAATTCCTACTCCCCACCCTGAGCCCTGGCGCCAGTTGCATTGCATGGTTCTAACATTTTGACAGTTACACGTGACTAAATGCCTACGTTGACCGAACTACACCATTGGTCAGTTCCATACTACACACGGTAGCGGGTTACGACCATACTAGGCTCTTCCGTCCGAGCAGTGCAACTGGTTCCAGGCTGGCTCCTGACTTCTGTAAATTCCGTTTGATTCTCTTAGCTGCCACCCGCCTTCCCCGCTTCTGCTCAGCACCTTGTTCTCCCTCGCCACCACACAACTTGCAAATGGATTGACAAACCCCTGAGTAATTGATGTCTTCAAGGCTCTTGTTCCCTTTGTGTGTGTGCTTGTGTGTCTGTGTGTGTTGTGTGTCTGTGTGTGTGTCTCTGTGTGTGTGTCTCTGTGTGTGTGTACGTGTGTGTGTCCTGTTTTTTGACAGTTTTCTTTTCTTTTCTTTTTTCTTTCTATTATTTTTTTCGAATGAGGCATCTCACCTATAACCGAGTGTCTGTTTGGTCTGATTGTTTCCCCCTCTCCCTCCTACTAGCCTTCAACAGCACCCCCTCCCCCTCCCCCCCCCCCCCCCAATCCCCGTTCTTGCCCCCCTCGACCCCACCCCCTCCCCAACCCTAAAATTCTTTACATCCTCACAATCACCACCACCTTCCAGGTGATTCTTAACAACCCCTCACAGCTTCGCCCATATCACTCACCCCACCCTCCAAACAAATTACAAACGAAAACATGAATAAATGAATAAGTAAATGAAGTCAAGGTTCTCGCTTGGGAATTGACCGTTTTAGGCATTATCCCCGCAATGGTTTTTGTTTGTTTGTTTTGTTGTTGTTGTTTTTTCGCTTATTTTCTTACAATTTTTTTTTCCCGTGGAACCGGACAGCCAGCAAGCTATTCCTGCCGCTGGGGAGGTGTGCAGTTCACGTGAGAGACAGCTTGAAGCCGGTGGAGATGCAGAAGCTGTCAAGTTTATCACGTGCATGTTTGCTGTGATCGCCGTGTTTGTGCGTAGAGGAAAGGAGGGGGTGGATTTGCGTGGGTGTGGTGCGGTGAGATAGGGCGGGGGTTGGGTGATTTTGTTGTTTGTTTTGTTTTGTTTCTTTGTTATCATTATCAGTGGTAGTTATATACTTGCAGTGTGTCTCATGTATTCTGCTCAAAGATTGGATGTGGAAAGGAATCAGTTTCTTGATACGCACTTCTCTTAACAGTACTTCGGTTGTTTGCAACTGTGTCTCCAATACATATTCTGCGTATTACCTCCTTTTGGTCACACACACACACACACACACACACACACACACACACACACACACACACACACACACACACACACACACACACACACACACACACACACACACACACACACACACACACACACACACACACACACACACACACACACTCACTCACAAACACACACACCGAAACTGAAACTGAAACACTCTTAAATTTAACTCAACTTTGGCGGCTTTTCCGAGAAAACACCACCTTTCAAACACAGTATGAACAGAACATTTCATGCAGTTCACAATAAGACCAAAAGACGGATCCATAGGAACTGCTGCACAATGTGCAGATCCGCCCTCTTTGTTAAAAGTCCGACGGGCGCAATAGCCGAGTGGTTAAAACGTTGGACTTTCAATCTGAAGGTCCCGGGTTCGAATCTCGGTGACGGCGCCTGGTGGGTAAAGGGTGGAGATTTTTCCGATCTCCCAGGTCAACATATGTACAGAGCTGCTAGTGCCTGAACCCCCTTCGAGTGTATATGCAAGCAGAAGATCCAATACGCACGTTAAAGATTCTGTAATCCATGTCAGCGTTCGGTGGGTTATGGAAACACAAGAACATACCCAGCATGCACACCCCAGAAAGCGGAGTATGGCTGCCTACATGGCGGGGTGAAAACGGTCATACACTTAAAAGCCTACTCATGTACATACGAGTGAACATGGGAGTTGCAGCCCACGAACGCAGAAGAAGTTAAAAGTCCCATTGTCTTTTTACGGTCATCGGGGCTAGTGAATCCATATGGTATTTTGTATTTTTTGTCACAACAGATTTCTCTGTGTGAAATTCGGGCTGCTCTCCCCAGGGAGAGCGCGTCGCTACACTGAGAGCGCCACCCATTTTTTGTATTTTTTTCTGCGTACAGTTTTATTTGCTTTCCTATCGCAGTGGATTTTTCTACAGAATACAGAATTTTGCCAGGAACAACCCTTTTTTTGCCGTGGATTCTTTTACGTGCGCTAAGTGCATGCTGCACACGGGACCTCGGTTTATCGTCTCATCTGAATGACTAGCGTCCAGACCACCACTCAAAGTATAGTGGAGGGGGAGAAAATATCGGCGGCTGAGCCGTGATCCGAACCAGCGCGCTCAGATTCTCTCGCTTCCTAGGCGGACGCGTTACCTCTAGGCCATCACTCCACTCTGTTAAAAGTCCACTGTGTCAAGGACTCGGGTTAGGAAAGCGGGATCCCAGTCCTCTCTCTCTCTCTCTCTCTCTCTCTCTCTCTCTCTCTCTCTCTCTCTCCTTCCGCAGTTTTGAATTAACTTTCCTGACCGATCGAATCCTGGCAGCCACCTATGCACGCATGGGTGTTGTGAGGGAGGTTCCAGCCAAGTCCCTTCCCGCATGGACACCACACGAAACGGGGACCCGAAGATCACTGGTGAAAACTGGATCACAAATCCGACGCCAAACCTTCTTCTTCTTCTTCTTCTGCGCTCGTGGGCTGCAACTCCCACGTTCACTCGTATACACGCGAGTGGGCTTTTACGTGTATGACCGTTTTTAACCCGCCATGTAGGCAGCCATACTCCGCTTTCGGGGGTGTGCATGCTGGGTATGTTCTTGTTTCCATAACCCACCGAACGCTCACATGGATTACAGGATCTTTAACGTGCGTATTTGATCTTCTGCTTGCGTATACACACGAAGGGGGTTCAGGTACTAGCAGGTTTGCACATATGTTGACCTGGGAGATTGGAAAAAATCTCCACCCTTTACCCACCAGGCGCCGTCACCGGGACTCGAACCCGGGACCCTCAGATTGAAAGTCCAACGCTTTAACCACTCGGCTATTGCGCCCGTCCGACGCCAAACCGATTCTGCCACGGCGCCTCTTCACCCCCACCCCCCCCTTCCCTCCCACCCCCACACACTTCCCCCCAACCCCCAACCCCCACTCACCCCTACCTCACTTGGTTTTCTTTTGTTTTGTTTTTTTTTTGGTTTTTTTAAACGAAAACTTTCAGAACTGTCCCAGTAGAGCAAACGAATGTGAATAAACACCAAGGAAAGTGGTATCTCTTTTTTTTTCTTTCTTTCTTTTTTTTTTCTTTTTTTTTTTTTTTTTTAACAGTCTGACCTGGAAATTGGAATCTGGAGATTTTCTTCTTTTTTTTTCTTTTTCTTTTTTTTAAGCAGAGAAAATCAACTTTGATGCTTGAATTTCATTGGTCCTGTCACCTCTCCAGACATCCGGCTGTTACCGCGCATCCCATTGGTCAATGCAATTTAGGTCACGTACAGGGGAGAGAACCTGCCCGCTTCCGCTTAACGGTGGTGAAGGGGAGGCAAGCGGCGTCGGGCGAGCGGTTGTGGAGATTAGTTGTGGTGCCGGGGAGTTTGTGTGTGTTTCTCAGTTGTCTGTGTCTCTAGAAATGAATATTGATTCTTTCTTCCGTTTTTTCATTTTCTTCTTTATTTTTTTTTCTCCCTTTACTTCCTTTTTTTTCTTCTTCTTCTTTTTTTTCCACTTTTTCGTCCTTTGCTTTCTTTTCTACTGGTTCTTCATCTCTCTTTTCTTCATTCGTTCCCTCTCTCTCTCTCTCTCTCTCTCTCTCTCTCTCTCTCTCTCTCTCTCTATCTCTCTCTTTCTGTCTCTCTTTCTTTCTTTTTTTCTCTCTCTCTCTCTGTCGTTCTCTCTCTCTCTCTCTCTCCCTCCCTCTTTCTCACGATAATTATAATACACATCCTCACACACACACACACACACACACACACACACACACACACACACACACACACATGTTATTACTTTGATCTGTTGCTATTGTTAGTTCTGCTGTAATTCGTTCTCAAATTCTGGGTGGTTTTTGTTGTTGTTGTAGTTGTTATTGTTTTGTTCTGTTTTCCATAACATACCCTGGCGTGTTCGTTCTCACGTGTCTGTTTGTCATACCGTGGTCTTCAAACCCGTGTTTCTTTTCGTGATTCTTTGCTGTCGTGTTTGTGAGTCTTGTCGTGTTTGTGAGTCTTGTCTTGTCGTGCTTGTGAGTCTTGTCGTGCTTGTGAGTCTTGTCTTGTCGTGCTTGTGAGTCTTGTCGTGTTTGTGAGTCTTGTCGTGCTTGTGAGTCTTGTGTTTGTCAGTCTTGTCGTGTTTGTCAGTCTGAGTCTTGTCGTGCTTGTGAGTCTTGTCGTGTTTGTTTGTGAGTCTTGTGTTTGTGAGTCTTGTCGTGTTTGTGAGTCTCGTGTTTGTGAGTCTTGTCGTGTTTGTGAGTCTCGTGTTTGTGAGTCTTGTCGTGCTTGTGAGTCTCGTGTTTGTGAGTCTTGTCGTGTTTGTGAGTCTCGTGTTTGTGAGTCTTGTCGTGCTTGTGAGTCTTGTCGTGTTTTTGAGTCTTGTCTTGTCGTGTTTGTGAGTCTTGTCGTGCTTGTGAGTCTTGTCGTGTTTGTCAGTCTGATTCTTGTCGTGCTTGTGAGTCTTGTGTTTGTGAGTCTTGTCGTGTTTGTGAGTCTTGTCGTGTTTGTGAGTCTTGTTGTGCTTGTGAGTCTTGTCGTGTTTTTGAGTCTTGTGTTTGTGAGTCTTGTCGTGTTTGTCAGTCTTGTTGTGCTTGTGAGTCTTGTCGTGCTTGTGAGTCTTGTCGTGCTTGTGAGTCTTGTGTTTGTGAGTCTTGTCGTGTTTGTGAGTCTTGTGTTTGTGAGTCTTGTTGTGCTTGTGAGTCTTGTCGTGTTTGTGAGTCTTGTCGTGTTTGTGAGTCTTTTGGTTGTGAGTCTTGTCGTGTTTGTGCTGATACCCCCATGTCAGTCCCGAGTACGTTCCTTGCATCAAAGGTTATATATTCTCTTCAAACATCCTCACCACCAAAACAGACGTATTCTACGCACCACACATATTCTTCAAACATCATCACCACCAGAACAGACGCATTCTACGCACCACACACCAGATCACCGAAAGAGAATGGCAACAGACGACACACAAAGAGCGATGTCCTGCTGAGACCTTTGGTTTTCGTATTGTTGGTTTTGTTTGGGGGAGGGGCGGGGGTGTTTGTTTGGTTTTTGTTGTTTCTTTTTTGTTGTTGTTGTTGTTTGTTGCTGTTTGGGTTTTTTTGTTTGTTTGTTGTTTTTTTTGTTGTTGTTGTTGTTGTTGTTTTTTGGGGGGTTGTGTGTGTGTGTGTGTGTGTTTTTGGGGGGGTTAGTATGTTTTGTATTGCACAGTTTGTTTGTTTTGGCTTGTTGTTTTTTTGTTGTTGTTGTTTTTTTTGGGGGGTTGTTTTGTTTTGTTTTGTTTTTTTGGTATGTTTTGTATTGCACAGTATTTTATTGCCTTGCGTGACTTTTTCTCATAACAGATTGTTTTGTGTGGAACTCGGACTACTCTCTTCGGAAACAGTGCGTCGGCACAGTACAGTGCCACACATATATGCACCTTTT
>NC_134888.1:16131848-16136848 GCF_041734735.1 Babylonia areolata | reverse complement strand
GGAATCTGTTAGGGGAGAGGGGAGGGGTGTGCAGGAGTGGGGGAGGGGGGGGGGCGGGGATTGGGGGATCCACCTCCAGAATCTGGACTATCCTTTAAAAGCTCCACTGTTGTTTTATTTATCCAGAGTCGGGATTTCGTCTCCAGAATCGTGCTCTGCAGCGCCACAATCTTGGGGTTTTCGTTTCCAGCATTAGGTTTTCCGCCTGAGGAACCTGTCGTCTCCTTTCTGAATTAGTGTTTTCATTTCCAGGTTTTCTCACATCCCCTTGACTGCCTTGGCCGTAGTGCACACGGTCATGGTGACGTCATGATGACGTCATCCAAAGAAGGGAAATAACTCTGGAAGGTTGAAAATTCACACTTTTGGCCTAGAGTGGTATATTTTCGGACTGGGGTTGTTGTTTTTTCAGGGTTTTTTTGCTGATGGTTCTGGATATTGATTAATGACTTGAAACACTTTCGTTGTTGTGTTCCTGACAGTCAAGGGGGTTGTTCAAAATGTAGTTGTGATTTTGTTTTTTGTTTGTTTGCGTGTTGTTGTAGTAGTTTTTTTGTTTGTTATTAATGTTGTTGTTTGTTTGTTTTTGTGAGAGGGTGTTGTTGTTTTTCAGGATTTTGTTCGTCACCTCTAGATTCAAGATGTACACTTTCCACAATCGATTTCTGTTCCTGCCCCAGAAGCCAAATTTAATATCTCCAAAATACAATTTATCACCAGATTGTAAGAACCCTATGAATCTCCTTATATATCTCTCTCTCTTCTCCCTCCCCCCTCCACTCCTCACCCCCACACACACCCCACACCCCATTCTCTCTCTCCCCCTATGCCCCACTCCCCACCCACATCTTTCTCCTCCCCCTCCTTTATTAGCCCCCCCAAAACACCCTCCCCCCCCCCTCCACACACACGCTCTCTCTCTCTCCCCTCTAAACCCCTACCAACCCAAAAGTTCCTCCTCCCCCTCACCCCCTTATCCCCCAGCCCCCCTAGCCCCCCACCCCGGCCCCTCCGCTTACTACGAACCTTTAATCCTGATTCTGCGTCACTTGTTTCCAAGCAGACGGAATTATGTGGGGGTTTTTTTGTTGTTTTTTTTCACCGCAGCGGCCCACTGGGTTAGAGGACGAGACGGAAGTGACGGAGAGAGCAAATCACGTGCCACGCTTGGCCGACCGCTTTGATACCCTGTCTCTTGATGAAGGGAAAGTTTTCAAACTCATCCCCCCCTTCAAGACTTATGCCTTGCAGCATCGGTAAACAGAACGAGCGAGAGCGAGCGAGAAGGTGAAGGATAGGGGAGGTGGGGGCTATGGGGGTAGCAAGAGACAGAGAGCGAGGAGAATACTTCGGTTTATGTGTGTTGTTTTTGTTTTAAGCAGAGTGATCGACAAAGAGGGACAAGAAGGGACAGAGAATCAGTCTGAGTCACACACGCGCGCACACACACACACACACACACACACACACACACACACACACACACACACACACACACACACACACACACACACACACACACACACACACACTGGTAAGAGAAGGCGCTTGCATAGTCAGTGTCTATGCTCCACTTCTGCTTTTCAAAGAAAAAAAAAGGTAATTAAGATATCATTCATGACAAGGTCTCTCTGAAGAAAAGAGCATACAAAAGTGTACACATACACACATGCGCATAATAATTGCATTGAGATAGAGAGAAAGGGGGAAAGAGAGAAGGAGGGAGAAAGATGCTTAATCCAGAAATGAGAGAGAGAGAGAGAGATTCAGCTACTCGAAAAATGTTAGTTTCAGTTTCAGTAGCTCAAGGAGGCGTCGCTGCGTTCGGACAAAACCATATACGCTACACCACATCTGCCAAGCAGATGCCTGACCAGCAGCGTAACCCAACGCGAAGAGTCAGGCCTTGAGAAAAAAAAAAAGGAATAAATAATAGATAAGCTTACATAAATAAATAATAATTATAATATAGAAAAAGGTAGTAGTAATAATAATAATAATAATAATAATAATAATAATAAAGTAATAATAATAATAAATAAATAAATAAGACAACAATGATGATAAATAAGCAAATAAATGTAAAACATGATGATAAATGTAAAAAATGTTAGACCTTCGGCCTGTAAACATTTGAGGTGCAGGTGCACACACATGATCACTGAAAGCATAGAGAGAGAAAGAGAGACAGAGACAGACAGACAGACAGACAGACAGACAGAGAGACAAAGAGACAGGGAGAGAAAATGATAATACAAACTCCTCACAACGGCACTTGTCGACACGGATCCAGACGATTTCACACTGGTCCGTCGCCACCTAAGCCACCGTGAAGCGAGCCTCATTATCTCAGCCAATCACGTTCTGTTACCTCGTGCCTCATTTGCATTCCCGCGAGGAGGTGGGGCCTTAATGGCAGTCATTACGGTATGAATTACCATGATCCAAGAGAGAGGGGGGTGGACTGGTGTGTGTGTGTGTGTGTGTGGTTTGCGCTTGGGAGAGACTGGTGGAAAAGGGATGCTGTATGTTGCGCAGTGAACCTCAAACTGTGCTAGTGCGCTTTAGAAATACTTCGTTTGTGGTAACAGTAGCAGCTGCAGCTGCAGTAGTAGTAGTAGAAGTACAAGTAGTAGTAATGTACCTTCTAAACGGATGACACAAATTTCATCAATCAGAAGTAACTAGCGAACGAAGATTAAAAAGTAACACTGCTGAAACAGGGTGTAGTCACTGGTTGACACAAAACATCGTAGTGCGAGAGAGAGAAAGAAAGATAGAATGAATGAGTCAATCAATCAATCAATCAATCAATCAGTCAATTTGATTTCTGAGGTGGTTGTTTTTTGTTGTTGTTGTTGTTTGGGTGGTTTTTTTCATCCAACCCACGAAAGGGAATGGTGGGAAAAGAAAAAAAATATGTTGAAAGATTACAAAAAAAATGAATTTAAAAAACATCATAAAAAGGCAAGAAAAAAGTATATCAAAACATCATATTCATAACAAATTATGGAAAGGACTACATGAAACAATTGTGCATAAGTGAAGTTTTTTTCAGAAAAGAGGATGTATATGTGAAGAGAAAAAGAAAATAAGAAAGAGAGGATTAAGAGAGGCGAAGTACAGAGAGAAAGAGAAAGCTCAGAACTCAAAGAAAGAAAGACAGAAAGAGAGACAAAGAGAAAGACAGAGAGAGAGAGAGACTCGGTGTGTATTTCTGTCTCAATTCACGTAAGATTTAAATAGTTTACAAATGTATATATATATTTATTTCTTCATGTACTGAGAGTCTGAAGGTACTATCCCGGAACAAGGTCTTCGTGGAGCTAGCTGTAACATGTGTCAGTGCCTGATAGACTGCACATCCCAGCAGTCAGTCAGCAATGTTTGATACTGAGAGCCTTATTGCGTGTGCACACACGCGCGCTCACACACACACACACACACACACACACACACACACACACACACACACACACACACACCATGCAGATCCCAACAGTCCAAGCGCAATGTTTGATACAATGAGGCTGGTTGCAAGCACACACACACAGACACACACACACACACACACACACACACACACACACACTATAGTGATTATGTCACAAGACCCCTTTTACGTGCAGCGACTGCAGACGGGATAGTTGACTTCACAATGAACCTTGCACACGCAGAGAGACAGACAGTAGCTTGCAGTCAGATTGCACAGACAGACAGACAGAACGTGTTTTGCCTCTTACTGACGTATAGAATCACAGGACCGAGGCAGACAGACACGGAGAGAGAGACAGAGAGAGGGTGAGTGAGAGACGAAGGTGGGGGGGGGAGGAGCAAACAGACAGATACAGACAGAGAGGTGCCAGCTTGTCTCGCACAGTTCAATTTACCGCTATCGGAATGAATGACAGTGGGGGAACAGTCCGGAATTCTCTGGCCTTGTGACTCTGCTTTCATGGTGACCTTAGGTTTCAGCTTGGTTTCCCGCCTGTTCCCATGACTTCCATTCTTTTCTCTTTTTTTTTTTTTTTTTTTTTTTTTTCCATGCCACCTGTTTAGAGTTCTGTCTGAATGTTTTTTCTGTTTGAATATCTGTCTGTCTGTCTGTCTATCCGTCTGTTATCGACAGGGTTGCACATCGATTATTTATGCTAGCGATCAACCTCCGTTGTTTTGTTTAGCACTACGTCCAGTTCTAATGCTGACGGGCTGGCGACAGCCGAGTTGAGTGTACACCAGATTTTTCACTGTTTGGGTCCTGGGTTTGATTACGGTTGTGTCCGGAGGGTGAAGAGCGAAGATTTTTTGCTACCCCCGCCCCCACCCCCAACACACACACACCCTCCCCCCCCCCCAGGTCAACAGATTTGCTGATCTGCTTTGTGTCTGATTCCCCCCCCCTCCTCCGCCAACCCCTCAGGCCCCACCCCATCGTGTGTAATACGCATGATGATAAAGTGCGCACGTTAAAGATCCCGTAACATTTGTCATTGTTCTGCAGGAAGCGTGTTATGCACAGCTTGCTCCAACCAAGACATGAATGATAGGCAGACTTGTGTTGATGGACAACAGAAATTAAAGTGTCTTCTTTGCAAATCGAATCGGTAAACTGTATGCTGTTTTCTGTCTTTCGCTTTGTCCTTCTCCGTGTTGTGGGCCAGAGGTTGAATTCAGTAGTGGTAAAAATCTAAAGAAGGAGGTCGGACAGTAACTAGGGATGTGGGGGTGTGGGGTGTGGGCAGTCACGTGGTTCTGTTCTCAGTGCGCAACACATATGGGCGAGCGCGCGCGCGCACACACACACACACACATACACACACACACACGTCGCAAACACACACACACGTCACACACGTCTCACACACACACACACACACACACACACACACACACACAAGGTCACAGGCGGAAGAACGGTGTTGATTGTCTGTCCTCACAATGCCCGCTTTGCGAAAGAAGAAGAAGGGGAGTTGGCCCCGCCTCCCTAGCCTCGAGCCCGT
>NC_134888.1:16116848-16119348 GCF_041734735.1 Babylonia areolata | reverse complement strand
GTGCGTGCGTGCGTGCGATCGCGCGAATGCGTGCATGAAAGTGTGTGTACGCTTCTCCCTGCCTTACGAAACTCTGGATTTTTCCTTCCCAATGTATCTCACAATGTGCATTCATTCAAGTTTAAACCTTGGAGAATGAAACACTGCAGTGAAACTTGAATTAAGCCTGTCAACATGCATGACAAGTTCAAACTGCAATTAAACTGTGTTAACTGCTGGGTTTGCTTTGGTTTCATTCTTTGGATTGCCAGACTTCGAGAGCAAAGTGTGCAAAGAGAAAGGCTTGTCTCTCCCCGTCCTATTTGCGCTTACCAGTGTACCTGTATTCCAGTGTCTGCGCGTGAGTGTGTGTGTGTGTCTGTCTGTCTGTCTGTCTGTCTGTCTGTGTGTACATATTTATCTGTTGTGTGAAGAAATTCAAAAATAGAAACCTACAAAAACAGCGCATCCTTTTCCACAGATCTGAAACGGGGAAATGTCAGCACACAAACACGCACACACACGCACACACACACACACACACACACACACACACAAACAAACAAATAACAAAACAAGCTTCCTATTAGAAATAACAATAAAAAAAAAAAACCACATTAGCCAAACAGGAATCGGCTAACACAGACACTTCACAAAGTGATCGGTGAGGAGGGAAAGAAGACCCGCCCCCCCCCCCTCCGACCCCCCTCATCCCCCCCCAACCCCACCCACCCCTTTCAAACAATGTCCAACACAGACCCCAGATTGGCAATCTGAACAAGACACCGGGCTTGGCGCGGCAGAAATACCCCACCTCACAAGGGGGTTAAACGATACACTCTTCACAACGTGCCTCAATTGAAAGACACACAAAACTCCACTACTGCGCTGGAACAGAAGTTTGGGCTGGCCGCAACTGCTCGAGTGATGACTTCTCGGGGCTGAAACGACTGCTGAAATATCTCTGGGTGGGCGTGAAAGACGGTTTGTAAAGAGGTTGTTGGAACTGGTGATGGTTTGGGGAGTTCCCTCGGTGAAACGGTTTTCAGAAGAGTAAGTGCAACATGAAAACCTTTTGTCCGGTCGTTTTGGCTGAAACCAAGAGCACAGTCAAAAGTGCAATGTTCAGTCTTGTTGTGGATGAGTTTTTAACGTCAGTATCCGCAGCGTGAAAATCATACCAGACATTTGTTGGAGAGAAAAAAATCATGTCAGACTTTTGTTGGAGAAAACAAAATCATGCCAGACTTTTGTTGAAAATCGCAGTCTACACGGGTAGACACATTCTTCCCACTGTAGCAATGACTTTCACCTTTTGTTCAAAGTCTCTGAAAAGTTTGTACTTTTGTTTTTATTTATTTATTTCCATACCTGTATCGATATTATGTTAAAGAATTCGGTGTCTGCAGACTCATGGAGGACTTTGTAGGAGGGACGAGGCAACGGTCTCCATTCGAGGAAATACGTTCACACCGTCTGACTTGGAGGCACAATGCTATCATTGTCGTCAGTCTGGTTTAGTGACAGTGACACTGGTAGCATAAAGACGTTGGAAAACAAGAGAACGCTGGCCATTAAGGAGAAGCGTGAGCAAAGGAAGCAGGGCTCAACTTCTGGAGACGTTTTCCATTGCAACACCTTTGGGAAGTGCTGCGCATCCAGAATCGGCCTCTTCTCCCATATGAGGACACACACCGACAGATACGCCTGTCTGCCTACTCATCCGTCGGTCCGACGGGAGACTCCGATTTACCTAACGCTGTGACTGATGGAGGAGCATGCGTACTCATCAGATCTCGTGTGGGACGTACCTCCACAGCAGGGATACCAACTGGGAAACACTGCTCCAACTACTCGGCAGAAATTCAGGCCCTCAAGTAGGCTGCTGTCATGGTTCTTGACTTAGCAGCTGTCCCCAAGTTTTCTTCCTCTGTGATGCGCTGTCTGTTCTGAAGGCCCTTTCAGGAGATAAAGTTATCCCCCTCGTGGAAAGATTCCAAGAAGTTGCCAAGAGAAGACGAATAGCCCTGTAATGAGTGTCAGCCCATTGTCGAATCCCAGGCAATGATCAGCTCGCCTAGAGGAACCCAATCAGAAGAGAGCGTCAGCTTCGCAGAGAAGGAGAGCCTCGTGACGGCAATACACCACTACCGAGAACCACGAGGGAGGCGAACACGAAGAAGAAAAAGAAAAGTGGTGTCCTCCCTTTGCCGAATCAACCACTGAAATGTGAAGTGGCCGAGCAGCAGCGCAGGGTCTCCTCCGATGTGTGTTCTCATGGAGACATAACATAGATCGTTCTCCATGGAATGCTGACGGCCGAGACTGCAGGAGGCGATTGTGGGTGTGGCCTTGTCATCCTTGAAGTGTTTTCTTCTTTTGGTTGTCGATACCTCTCTACATTTGCTGCAAGGTGAGACTCTGTCTGGCATGATACACTCTTCTTTAAATTTTCATTCAACAGCTGATTTGATCATTCCAAATACGTTCATTTTGCGGCGTATTGGGACTCGCGCACTGT
>NC_134888.1:16101848-16111848 GCF_041734735.1 Babylonia areolata | reverse complement strand
GTTTGATCAAACCATCAAACTGTATATCTGCTTTGCCTTTGAGTGAAGTTTGTTTGATCGAACCACCAAACTGTATATCTGCTTTGCCTTTGAGTGAAGTTTGTTTGATCGAACCACCAAACTGTATATCTGCTTTGCCTTTGGGTGAAGTTTGTTTGATTGAACCATCAAACTGTATATCTGCTTTGCCTTTGAGTGAAGTTTGTTTGATCAAACCATCAAACTGTATATCTGCTTTGCCTTTGAGTGAAGTTTGTTTGATCAAACCATCAAACTGTATATCTGCTTTGCCTTTGAGTGAAGTTTGTTTGATCGAACCATCAAACTGTATATCTGCTTTGCCTTTGAGTGAAGTTTGTTTGATCGAACCATCAAACTGTATATCTGCTTTGCCTTTGAGTGAAGTTTGCTTGATCGAACCACCAAATTGTATATCTGCTTTGCCTTTGAGTGAAGTTTGTTTGATCAAACCATCAAACTGTATATCTGCTTTGCCTTTGAGTGAAGTTTGTTTGATCGAACCACCAAATTGTATATCTGCTTTGCCTTTGAGTGAAGTTTGTTTGATCAAACCATCAAACTGTATATCTGCTTTGCCTTTGAGTGAAGTTTGTTTGATCGAACCATCAAACTGTATATCTGCTTTGCCTTTCAGTGAAGTTTGTTTGATCAATCCATCAAACTGTATATCTGCTTTGCCTTTGAGTGAAGTTTGTTTGATCAAACCATCAAACTGTATATCTGCTTTCTCTTTGAGTGAAGTTTGTTTGATCAAACCATCAAATTGTATATCTGCTTTGCCTTTGAGTGAAGTTTGTTTGATCAAACCATCAAACTGTATATCTGCTTTGCCTTTGAGTGAAGTTTGTTTGATCAAACCACCAAACTGTATATCTGCTTTGCCTTTGAGTGAAGTTTGTTTGATCGAACCATCAAACTGTATATCTGCTTTGCCTTTGAGTGAAGTTTGTTTGATCGAACCATCAAACTGTATATCTGCTTTGCCTTTGAGTGAAGTTTGTTTGATCAATCCATCAAACTGTATATCTGCTTTGCCTTTGAGTGAAGTTTGTTTGATCAAACCATCAAACTGTATATCTGCTTTCTCTTTGAGTGAAGTTTGTTTGATCAAACCATCAAATTGTATATCTGCTTTGCCTTTGAGTGAAGTTTGTTTGATCGAACCATCAAACTGTATATCTGCTTTGCATTTGAGTGACGTTTGTTTGATCAAACCATCAAACTGTATAATTTATCTGCTTTGCCTTTGAGTGAAGTTTGTTTGATCAAACCATCAAACTGTATATCTGCTTTGCCTTTGAGTGAGGTTTGTTTGATTGAACCATCAAACTGTATATCTGCTTTGCCTTTGAGTGAAGTTTGTTTGATCGAACCATCAAATTGTATATCTGCTTTGCCTTTGAGTGAAGTTTGTTTGATTGAACCATCAAACTGTATATCTGCTTTGCCTTTGAGTGAAGTTTGTTTGATCAAACCATCAAACTGTATATCTGCTTTGCCTTTGAGTGAAATTTGTTTGATCAAACCATCAAACTGTATATCTGCTTTGCCTTTGAGTGAAGTTTGTTTGATCGAACCACCAAACTGTATATCTGCTTTGCCTTTGAGTGAAGTTTGTTTGATCGAACCACCAAACTGTATATCTGCTTTGCCTTTGAGTGAAGTTTGTTTGATCGAACCACCAAACTGTATATCTGCTTTGCCTTTGAGTGAAGTTTGTTTGATCGAACCACCAAACTGTGTATCTGCTTTGCCTTTGAGTGAAGTTTGTTTGATCGAACCACCAAACTGTATATCTGCTTTGCCTTTGAGTGAAGTTTGTTTGATCAAACCACCAAACTGTATATCTGCTTTGCCTTTGAGTGAAGTTTGTTTGATCGAACCACCAAACTGTATATCTGCTTTGCCTTTGAGTGAAGTTTGTTTGATCAAACCATCAAACTGTATATCTGCTTTGCCTTTGAGTGAAATTTGTTTGATCAAACCATCAAACTGTATATCTGCTTTGCCTTTGAGTGAAGTTTGTTTGATCGAACCACCAAACTGTATATCTACTTTGCCTTTGAGTGAAGTTTGTTTGATCGAACCACCAAACTGTGTATCTGCTTTGCCTTTGAGTGAAGTTTGTTTGATCGAACCACCAAACTGTATATCTGCTTTGCCTTTGAGTGAAGTTTGTTTGATCGAACCACCAAACTGTGTATCTGCTTTGCCTTTGAGTGAAGTTTGTTTGATCGAACCACCAAACTGTATATCTGCTTTGCCTTTGAGTGAAGTTTGTTTGATCAAACCACCAAACTGTATATCTGCTTTGCCTTTGAGTGAAGTTTGTTTGATCGAACCACCAAACTGTATATCTGCTTTGCCTTTGAGTGAAGTTTGTTTGATCAAACCACCAAACTCTGTATCTGCTTTGCCTTTGAGTGAAGTTTGTTTGATCAAACCATCAAATTGTATATCTGCTTTGCCTTTGAGTGAAGTTTGTTTGATCAAACCACCAAACTGTGTATCTGCTTTGCCTTTGAGTGAAGTTTGTTTGATCAAACCATCAAACTGTATATCTGCTTTGCCTTTGAGTGAAGTTTGTTTGATCGAACCACCAAACTGTATATCTGCTTTGCCTTTGAGTGAAGTTTGTTTGATCGAACCACCAAACTGTGTATCTGCTTTGCCTTTGAGTGAAGTTTGTTTGATCGAACCACCAAACTGTATATCTGCTTTGCCTTTGAGTGAAGTTTGTTTGATCAAACCACCAAACTGTATATCTGCTTTGCCTTTGAGTGAAGTTTGTTTGATCGAACCACCAAACTGTATATCTGCTTTGCCTTTGAGTGAAGTTTGTTTGATCAAACCATCAAACTGTATATCTGCTTTGCCTTTGAGTGAAATTTGTTTGATCAAACCATCAAACTGTATATCTGCTTTGCCTTTGAGTGAAGTTTGTTTGATCGAACCACCAAACTGTATATCTGCTTTGCCTTTGAGTGAAGTTTGTTTGATCGAACCACCAAACTGTGTATCTGCTTTGCCTTTGAGTGAAGTTTGTTTGATCGAACCACCAAACTGTATATCTGCTTTGCCTTTGAGTGAAGTTTGTTTGATCGAACCACCAAACTGTGTATCTGCTTTGCCTTTGAGTGAAGTTTGTTTGATCGAACCACCAAACTGTATATCTGCTTTGCCTTTGAGTGAAGTTTGTTTGATCAAACCACCAAACTGTATATCTGCTTTGCCTTTGAGTGAAGTTTGTTTGATCGAACCACCAAACTGTATATCTGCTTTGCCTTTGAGTGAAGTTTGTTTGATCAAACCACCAAACTCTGTATCTGCTTTGCCTTTGAGTGAAGTTTGTTTGATCAAACCATCAAATTGTATATCTGCTTTGCCTTTGAGTGAAGTTTGTTTGATCAAACCACCAAACTGTGTATCTGCTTTGCCTTTGAGTGAAGTTTGTTTGATCAAACCATCAAACTGTGTATCTGCTTTGCCTTTGAGTGAAGTTTGTTTGATCGAACCACCAAACTGTATATCTGCTTTGCCTTTGAGTGAAATTTGTTTGATTAAACCACCAAACTGTATATCTGCTTTGCCTTTGAGTGAAGTTTGTTTGATCGAACCATCAAATTGTATATCTGCTTTGCCTTTGAGTGAAGTTTGTTTGATCGAACCATCAAACTGTATATCTGCTTTGCCTTTGAGTGAAGTTTGTTTCATCGAACCACCAAATTGTATATCTGCTTTGCCTTTGAGTGAAGTTTGTTTGATCAAACCATCAAACTGTATATCTGCTTTGCCTTTGAGTGAAGTTTGTTTGATCGAACCATCAAACTGTATATCTGCTTTGCCTTTGAGTGAAGTTTGTTTGATCAATCCATCAAACTGTATATCTGCTTTGCCTTTGAGTGAAGTTTGTTTGATCAAACCATCAAACTGTATATCTGCTTTCTCTTTGAGTGAAGTTTGTTTGATCAAACCATCAAATTGTATATCTGCTTTGCCTTTGAGTGAAGTTTGTTTGATCGAACCATCAAACTGTATATCTGCTTTGCATTTGAGTGACGTTTGTTTGATCAAACCATCAAACTGTATAATTTATCTGCTTTGCCTTTGAGTGAAGTTTGTTTGATCAAACCATCAAACTGTATATCTGCTTTGCCTTTGAGTGAGGTTTGTTTGATTGAACCATCAAACTGTATATCTGCTTTGCCTTTGAGTGAAGTTTGTTTGATCAAACCATCAAATTGTATATCTGCTTTGCCTTTGAGTGAAGTTTGTTTGATTGAACCATCAAACTGTATATCTGCTTTGCCTTTGAGTGAAGTTTGTTTGATCAAACCATCAAACTGTATATCTGCTTTGCCTTTGAGTGAAATTTGTTTGATCAAACCATCAAACTGTATATCTGCTTTGCCTTTGAGTGAAGTTTGTTTGATCGAACCACCAAACTGTATATCTGCTTTGCCTTTGAGTGAAGTTTGTTTGATCGAACCACCAAACTGTGTATCTGCTTTGCCTTTGAGTGAAGTTTGTTTGATCGAACCACCAAACTGTATATCTGCTTTCCCTTTGAGTGAAGTTTGTTTGATCGAACCACCAAACTGTGTATCTGCTTTGCCTTTGAGTGAAGTTTGTTTGATCGAACCACCAAACTGTATATCTGCTTTGCCTTTGAGTGAAGTTTGTTTGATCAAACCACCAAACTGTATATCTGCTTTGCCTTTGAGTGAAGTTTGTTTGATCGAACCACCAAACTGTATATCTGCTTTGCCTTTGAGTGAAGTTTGTTTGATCAAACCACCAAACTCAGTATCTGCTTTGCCTTTGAGTGAAGTTTGTTTGATCAAACCATCAAATTGTATATCTGCTTTGCTTTTGAGTGAAGTTTGTTTGATCAAACCACCAAACTGTGTATCTGCTTTGCCTTTGAGTGAAGTTTGTTTGATCAAACCATCAAACTGTGTATCTGCTTTGCCTTTGAGTGAAGTTTGTTTGATCGAACCATCAAACTGTATATCTGCTTTGCATTTGAGTGACGTTTGTTTGATCAAACCATCAAACTGTATAATTTATCTGCTTTGCCTTTGAGTGAAGTTTGTTTGATCAAACCATCAAACTGTATATCTGCTTTGCCTTTGAGTGAAATTTGTTTGATCAAACCATCAAACTGTATATCTGCTTTGCCTTTGAGTGAAGTTTGTTTGATCGAACCACCAAACTGTATATCTGCTTTGCCTTTGAGTGAAGTTTGTTTGATCGAACCACCAAACTGTGTATCTGCTTTGCCTTTGAGTGAAGTTTGTTTGATCGAACCACCAAACTGTATATCTGCTTTCCCTTTGAGTGAAGTTTGTTTGATCGAACCACCAAACTGTGTATCTGCTTTGCCTTTGAGTGAAGTTTGTTTGATCGAACCACCAAACTGTATATCTGCTTTGCCTTTGAGTGAAGTTTGTTTGATCAAACCACCAAACTGTATATCTGCTTTGCCTTTGAGTGAAGTTTGTTTGATCGAACCACCAAACTGTATATCTGCTTTGCCTTTGAGTGAAGTTTGTTTGATCAAACCACCAAACTCAGTATCTGCTTTGCCTTTGAGTGAAGTTTGTTTGATCAAACCATCAAATTGTATATCTGCTTTGCTTTTGAGTGAAGTTTGTTTGATCAAACCACCAAACTGTGTATCTGCTTTGCCTTTGAGTGAAGTTTGTTTGATCAAACCATCAAACTGTGTATCTGCTTTGCCTTTGAGTGAAGTTTGTTTGATCGAACCACCAAACTGTATATCTGCTTTGCCTTTGAGTGAAATTTGTTTGATTAAACCACCAAACTGTATATCTGCTTTGCCTTTGAGTGAAGTTTGTTTGATCGAACCATCAAATTGTATATCTGCTTTGCCTTTGAGTGAAGTTTGTTTGATCGAACCATCAAACCGTATATCTGCTTTGCCTTTGAGTGAAGTTTGTTTGATCGAACCACCAAATTGTATATCTGCTTTGCCTTTGAGTGAAGTTTGTTTGATCAAACCATCAAACTGTATATCTGCTTTGCCTTTGAGTGAAGTTTGTTTGATCGAACCATCAAACTGTATATCTGCTTTGCCTTTGAGTGAAG
The DNA here is from genome assembly GCF_041734735.1 of Babylonia areolata. Classification (NCBI taxonomy): domain Eukaryota; kingdom Metazoa; phylum Mollusca; class Gastropoda; order Neogastropoda; family Buccinidae; genus Babylonia; species Babylonia areolata. The sequence goes on along the minus strand of NC_134888.1, from coordinate 16,105,716 downwards.
TTTGTTTGATCAATCCATCAAACTGTATATCTGCTTTGCCTTTGAGAGAAGTTTGTTTGATCAAACCATCAAACTGTATATCTGCTTTCTCTTTGAGTGAAGTTTGTTTGATCAAACCATCAAATTGTATATCTGCTTTGCCTTTGAGTGAAGTTTGTTTGATCAAACCATCAAACTGTATATCTGCTTTGCCTTTGAGTGAAGTTTGTTTGATCAAACCACCAAACTGTATATCTGCTTTGCCTTTGAGTGAAGTTTGTTTGATCGAACCATCAAACTGTATATCTGCTTTGCCTTTGAGTGAAGTTTGTTTGATCGAACCATCAAACTGTATATCTGCTTTGCCTTTGAGTGAAGTTTGTTTGATCAATCCATCAAACTGTATATCTGCTTTGCCTTTGAGTGAAGTTTGTTTGATCAAACCATCAAACTGTATATCTGCTTTCTCTTTGAGTGAAGTTTGTTTGATCAAACCATCAAATTGTATATCTGCTTTGCCTTTGAGTGAAGTTTGTTTGATCGAACCATCAAACTGTATATCTGCTTTGCATTTGAGTGACGTTTGTTTGATCAAACCATCAAACTGTATAATTTATCTGCTTTGCCTTTGAGTGAAGTTTGTTTGATCAAACCATCAAACTGTATATCTGCTTTGCCTTTGAGTGAGGTTTGTTTGATTGAACCATCAAACTGTATATCTGCTTTGCCTTTGAGTGAAGTTTGTTTGATCGAACCATCAAATTGTATATCTGCTTTGCCTTTGAGTGAAGTTTGTTTGATTGAACCATCAAACTGTATATCTGCTTTGCCTTTGAGTGAAGTTTGTTTGATCAAACCATCAAACTGTATATCTGCTTTGCCTTTGAGTGAAGTTTGTTTGATCAAACCATCAAACTGTATATCTGCTTTGCCTTTGAGTGAAGTTTGTTTGATCGAACCACCAAACTGTATATCTGCTTTGCCTTTGAGTGAAGTTTGTTTGATCGAACCACCAAACTGTATATCTGCTTTGCCTTTGAGTGAAGTTTGTTTGATTGAACCATCAAACTGTATATCTGCTTTGCCTTTGAGTGAAGTTTGTTTGATCAAACCATCAAACTGTATATCTGCTTTGCCTTTGAGTGAAGTTTGTTTGATCAAACCATCAAACTGTATATCTGCTTTGCCTTTGAGTGAAGTTTGTTTGATCGAACCATCAAACTGTATATCTGCTTTGCCTTTGAGTGAAGTTTGTTTGATCGAACCATCAAACTGTATATCTGCTTTGCCTTTGAGTGAAGTTTGCTTGATCGAACCACCAAATTGTATATCTGCTTTGCCTTTGAGTGAAGTTTGTTTGATCAAACCATCAAACTGTATATCTGCTTTGCCTTTGAGTGAAGTTTGTTTGATCGAACCACCAAATTGTATATCTGCTTTGCCTTTGAGTGAAGTTTGTTTGATCAAACCATCAAACTGTATATCTGCTTTGCCTTTGAGTGAAGTTTGTTTGATCGAACCATCAAACTGTATATCTGCTTTGCCTTTGAGTGAAGTTTGTTTGATCAATCCATCAAACTGTATATCTGCTTTGCCTTTGAGTGAAGTTTGTTTGATCAAACCATCAAACTGTATATCTGCTTTCTCTTTGAGTGAAGTTTGTTTGATCAAACCATCAAATTGTATATCTGCTTTCCCTTTGAGTGAAGTTTGTTTGATCGAACCACCAAACTGTGTATCTGCTTTGCCTTTGAGTGAAGTTTGTTTGATCGAACCACCAAACTGTATATCTGCTTTGCCTTTGAGTGAAGTTTGTTTGATCAAACCACCAAACTGTATATCTGCTTTGCCTTTGAGTGAAGTTTGTTTGATCGAACCACCAAACTGTATATCTGCTTTGCCTTTGAGTGAAGTTTGTTTGATCAAACCACCAAACTCAGTATCTGCTTTGCCTTTGAGTGAAGTTTGTTTGATCAAACCATCAAATTGTATATCTGCTTTGCTTTTGAGTGAAGTTTGTTTGATCAAACCACCAAACTGTGTATCTGCTTTGCCTTTGAGTGAAGTTTGTTTGATCAAACCATCAAACTGTGTATCTGCTTTGCCTTTGAGTGAAGTTTGTTTGATCGAACCATCAAACTGTATATCTGCTTTGCATTTGAGTGACGTTTGTTTGATCAAACCATCAAACTGTATAATTTATCTGCTTTGCCTTTGAGTGAAGTTTGTTTGATCAAACCATCAAACTGTATATCTGCTTTGCCTTTGAGTGAAATTTGTTTGATCAAACCATCAAACTGTATATCTGCTTTGCCTTTGAGTGAAGTTTGTTTGATCGAACCACCAAACTGTATATCTGCTTTGCCTTTGAGTGAAGTTTGTTTGATCGAACCACCAAACTGTGTATCTGCTTTGCCTTTGAGTGAAGTTTGTTTGATCGAACCACCAAACTGTATATCTGCTTTCCCTTTGAGTGAAGTTTGTTTGATCGAACCACCAAACTGTGTATCTGCTTTGCCTTTGAGTGAAGTTTGTTTGATCGAACCACCAAACTGTATATCTGCTTTGCCTTTGAGTGAAGTTTGTTTGATCAAACCACCAAACTGTATATCTGCTTTGCCTTTGAGTGAAGTTTGTTTGATCGAACCACCAAACTGTATATCTGCTTTGCCTTTGAGTGAAGTTTGTTTGATCAAACCACCAAACTCAGTATCTGCTTTGCCTTTGAGTGAAGTTTGTTTGATCAAACCATCAAATTGTATATCTGCTTTGCTTTTGAGTGAAGTTTGTTTGATCAAACCACCAAACTGTGTATCTGCTTTGCCTTTGAGTGAAGTTTGTTTGATCAAACCATCAAACTGTGTATCTGCTTTGCCTTTGAGTGAAGTTTGTTTGATCGAACCACCAAACTGTATATCTGCTTTGCCTTTGAGTGAAATTTGTTTGATTAAACCACCAAACTGTATATCTGCTTTGCCTTTGAGTGAAGTTTGTTTGATCGAACCATCAAATTGTATATCTGCTTTGCCTTTGAGTGAAGTTTGTTTGATCGAACCATCAAACTGTATATCTGCTTTGCCTTTGAGTGAAGTTTGTTTGATCGAACCACCAAATTGTATATCTGCTTTGCCTTTGAGTGAAGTTTGTTTGATCAAACCATCAAACTGTATATCTGCTTTGCCTTTGAGTGAAGTTTGTTTGATCGAACCATCAAACTGTATATCTGCTTTGCCTTTGAGTGAAGTTTGTTTGATCAATCCATCAAACTGTATATCTGCTTTGCCTTTGAGAGAAGTTTGTTTGATCAAACCATCAAACTGTATATCTGCTTTCTCTTTGAGTGAAGTTTGTTTGATCAAACCATCAAATTGTATATCTGCTTTGCCTTTGAGTGAAGTTTGTTTGATCAAACCATCAAACTGTATATCTGCTTTGCCTTTGAGTGAAGTTTGTTTGATCAAACCACCAAACTGTATATCTGCTTTGCCTTTGAGTGAAGTTTGTTTGATCGAACCATCAAACTGTATATCTGCTTTGCCTTTGAGTGAAGTTTGTTTGATCGAACCATCAAACTGTATATCTGCTTTGCCTTTGAGTGAAGTTTGTTTGATCAATCCATCAAACTGTATATCTGCTTTGCCTTTGAGTGAAGTTTGTTTGATCAAACCATCAAACTGTATATCTGCTTTCTCTTTGAGTGAAGTTTGTTTGATCAAACCATCAAATTGTATATCTGCTTTGCCTTTGAGTGAAGTTTGTTTGATCGAACCATCAAACTGTATATCTGCTTTGCATTTGAGTGACGTTTGTTTGATCAAACCATCAAACTGTATAATTTATCTGCTTTGCCTTTGAGTGAAGTTTGTTTGATCAAACCATCAAACTGTAT
>NC_134888.1:16086848-16096848 GCF_041734735.1 Babylonia areolata | reverse complement strand
GAAAGCCGATACGCCATCATCTCATTAGCCCTGTTGCTGTGATTATGATGCATAGCTGGTGCACGTGACAAAAGCCTGGGCCTGTTAATTGGGCCCACTCCACTGCCTGAGGTCTGTCCGTTGGGGTGCTGTGACTGACGGTGGTGACAAGCGGGTCGCGAAATGGATGACTGTCGTCGAGTCGTTGTTAATCACACGGTGGTGGGTGGTGGTGGTGGGTGGTGGTGTGTGGTGGTGGTGGGTGGTGGTGGTGTGTCGTGGTGGTGTGTGGTGGTGGTGGTGTGTCGTGGGTGTTGCGTGCGGAATGAGAGAAGGAAGGGGTCCAGATGGTTTGTTGTTTGGTTTGCTTGTTATTTTGTGTGTGTGGTTGGGGTTTGGGTGGGTGGGTGTGTGTGTGTGTGAGAGAGAGTGTGTGAGAGAGTGAGAGAGAGTGTGTGGGGGGGGGGGGGAGAGAGAGAGAGATAGAGTGTGTGTGTGTGTGTGTGAGAGAGAGAGAGAGTGTGTGTGTGTGAGGGGTTATGTGAATGTGTGTGTAGGGGGATGGGGGTGGGGGGTAATTGTATGTGGTGGTATGGTTTTTGTGTATGAGTTTGTGTGTGTGAGTGCGTATGTGTGTGTTTGTGAGGGGGGTGGGGGTTGTGAGGGTGTGTGGGGTTGGAGGGGGTAATTGTGTGTGTGTGTGTGCCGTTCTCTCTCTCTCTCTCTCTCTCTCTCTCTCTCTCTCATATCACACACACGCACACACACAACCACACACCCATTCATTCATTCATTCATTCATTCACTCCCATGCATCTGGTTCATTTAAACACCTCGTCACGTGAAGCAAAAGACACCGCCATTCTGACATCATGATGATCTTGACGTGATTTTTATTTTACAAAATCAGCCGCAATAAAGCTTTAGAAAGAAAGACAAAAAGCAAGTGGGACGGTGGGAGGGAGGGACGGGGCCTGGGGAGGGGTGGGGGGGGGGGGGGGGGGGCGACAAATGTGACTTCCATTGCTGGTTCAGCAAAAATTCATGATGAAAATGCTGATGGCCGAAAATTCGATTCGGAGTTCTTCTTTATTTTTAAGACGTCAGCTGGTTGAGCCTCCTGGAAGGATAGTGGGGAGGTGGGGGTATGGTGGGGCGTAATCCTCCTCCGCCTCCCCCCCCCCCTCCCCCCCCCCCCCCCCCCCCCCCCATCCCTCACGGTTCATCCTTCCATCCTCATCACCCTCATTTTTCTTCCCCCATCGTCCCCCTCCCCCTCTCTTTCTCCTTGTCCACCTCCATTCGGTTCTTCTTGTTCCTTCTCTCCACCTCCGTTCTCAGTCTCCCTGTTGTGGGCGCTCTGTTTGACCTCTGTCTCTCTCTGTCTCTGTCTCTCTCTCTCTCCCGCTCACTCTCTCTTTCACACGTACACACACACACACGCACGCACACACACGCACGCACGCACACACATAGCGCAACACACACACACACACACACACACACTCTCTCTCTCTCTCTCTGTCTCCCCCTCACACACACACACAAACACTAACACACACACACACACACATACACATGCACTCTCTCTCTCTCTCTCTCTCTCTTTGCTGACAAAACACAGCTGTAGATTACTGTATTTTAGGTAGATGAAGGAGGAAATAAGTAACGACAGGTATGAACAAATGACTATCGATTGCTGATATCAGCGGACAGTATGAAAAATTGGCTGTCGCTGCCAAAAGCAAGGGAAACCATGATAAACGCCCATCGTTTGCCAGTGTCAGCGGAAAGTGTGAAAACAGTGTTTGTGGTTTCAATAGCCAGAAGCACTAACTAGTGTGTACAACTGGGAATTGACAAACAATGAGGCCAGGAGATGAAATGATTAACAAATAGTAAAGAATGGTAACTCGCTCCATTCACAAGGTACACAACTTCAAGTCAGTGCTGCTTACGCTACCGATTCAGCTAGCACACAGGTAAATAAACGGTACATTGGAACAAACCCAAACACTTCCTCAACGTGTGTACAACGACTTTTCTTCTTTTTCGTATGCTGAAATAACGTAATAACTCTCATTGCTAATCTCTTACCGTTTGCAAAATGAACACTCATTACCACTAGTGTTGTCAATTCAAAAGATGTTCGCTATGCTGGCTGGTTAAAACGACAGACATAAACCGGAAGAAGAAAAAGAACAGATATGCTCACTGGTAAAACGTGAACAATTACAGAAGAAGAACTGTCCTCGAGTTGTTTCGTCTTTTGTTGTAAAACCCTTGTTGTTGTTGTTGTTCTTCTTCTTCTTCTTCTTCTTTGTAACCTTTAATAGACTATTTCAGTTACTATTCTTATTCGTCGTTCTAATTATTTGATTTTATTTCATTTATTTCTTTATTTCTATGTTTTCTGTCGTTCTTTATTGTTATGTTTTCTGTCGTTAAATGGGCAGAATTGTAAAAAAGGCCTTTACTGCTCCTACCCATTAAAGATTCAATCAATCAATCAGTCTTCTTCTTCTTCTGCTTCATCATCATCATTATCTTGTTGTTATTGATGGTGATGGTTATGCCATTGTTGTCGTTTGTTGTTGTTGTTGTTCTTCTTCTTCTTCTTCTTCCTTCCTTCCTTCCTTCTTCTTCTTCTTCTTCTTCTTCATCATCATCATCTTGTTGTTATCGATGGTGGTGGTTATTCCATTGTTGTCGTTTGTTGGTGTGTGTTGTTCTTGTTGTTTGGAGTGCATCCGCCACAGTTCAGAACGTTTTCATATCAACATGTGGCCAGTAGACCTACTTCATACTTCTTAGCACTTCGATTCCATGACTAACCACATCCCGTGTGACGCACTCCAGATAACTGATACTGCACTCACTTATTACCTACGTAACATTATTTTTTGACTCACTTGTGTAAACAAAGTGAGTCTATGTTTTAACCCGGTGTTCGGTTGTCTGTGTGTCCGTGGTAAACTTTAACATTGACATTTTCTCTGCAAATACTTTGTCAGTTGACACCAAATTAGGCATAAAAATAGGAAAAATTCAGTTCTTTCCAGTCATCTTGTTTAAAACAATATTGCACCTCTGGGATGGGCACAAAAAAATAAAAAATGAAGCCTAATTTTTGCAAACTGCATTTACTGTTATATTTATATTTTTTGTATTCTCTAAACTTGGCACTTTGACCTCTAATTCTGACACAACAACAAGAGGAGTCACTATTATCATTTTTTTGTTCAAACAGGAACTTCTTTTGCTAAGCATGGAATTTTTATTTATTTTGCAAACGTTTTGGTGCAGATTATAAAAAAAAGGGAAATTACTCTGTAATTAATGCTAGGGGACTTAATTTATCACAAGTGAGTCTTGAAGGCCTTGCCTCTCTTGTTTTTCTTTCTGTGTGCAGATATTGCACTCGTTCAAAATGAACGAACACTCACTGTTTCTCTCTGTGTGTCCACAGTCTCCAGATGATAGAAGACATGCTGCCCCTTTGGACCTGGCATCCAAGTTCAGACCCTCGCCCGACGCTTCAACGTGTATGACGTCATTCCTAACGGCTCACGAGATGACGTCACCAGTTGCTGGCGATACCATGGCATCACTGTTACGTGTAGACTCAAAGACGTCATGTCAGTGTGATGACTATTTTTCTGGGGAGAAGGAACCAACGGAAAACCAGCACCAGGTCTGTCTGTCTCTGTCTCTGTCTGTCTCTCTCTCTCTCTCTCTCTCGCTCGCTCTCGCTGTCTCTCTCTCTCTCGATATAGATAGATACACACACACACACACACACACACACACACACACACACACACACACACACACACACACAAACTCACACACACACACACACACACACAAACTCACACACACACACACACTCTCTCTCTCTCTCTCTCTCTCTCTCTCTCTCTCTCACACACACACACACACACACACACACACACACACACACACACAAAAGACAAAAAGACATACATACCTTTTAGATAGATAGACAGACAGAAGACATGTGTACCTTTTAGACAGATAGAGAAAACACACATACCTTTGAGATAGATAGATAGATTGACAGACACACATACCTTTGAGATAGATAGATATTCTTTGTTTCGTTTTTTTTTGTTTTTCTTTCTTTCTTTCTTTCCTTGTCTTGAAAGCACTTCTCGCTGTGCGTGTTGAGGCAAAAAACGAAGCCGAGTGATGTGGTTTTAAAGGACTCTCGCTTCCGATTCATTGCGTGCGCCACAAAGGCCGGGACAGGGCGCTGCGCTGTCATCTTCAAGATCAAACGTTCCCTCTGATGTTAGGCGGTTACGACATCGTCTGTCTCTCTGTCGCTCTGTCTTTGTCCGTCTGTCTGCCTCTCTCTCTCTCTCTCTCTCTCTCTCTCTCTCTCTCTCTCTCTTTCTCCATTTCGTATTTGGTTGTCCTGCTTTTTGAGGATTTGAGACACCAGTTCATACATCCTAAATATTATAGAAATCCTTCTGATTTTCGACTTAATCATCTTTTGGCTGCTAGAAATGAGCACACAATTCGAAATTTTGCTAATTACTTATACAAAGCATTTAAAATAAGAGAAATTGCTGTATCTTGAATACATATATTATGTTTATGTGCGCATGTGCATGCATTTGTGTACCAATGGTTGTGATTATTTCAGTGTATATGGGTTCCTGTATACAGGTACGCGAGTTTAGGTGTATACTTGTATGTATGTGGGCATAGAAATATACGAGGGTCATTCAATAAATAAGGTGAATTTTTCGGTACCATCAATGAGCTGGGCTGGGAACTGCTCCCTCATCCCCCTTACAGCCCAGACCTTGCCCCTTCAGACTTTCACCTGTTTGGTCCCTTGAAAGCGAAGCGTTCACGAGAGGCACGAACTTTGAAAGTGACGATGAAGTCAAAAGTGTTGTGAGCGACTGGCTGAGACATCAGTCCAAAGATTTTTACGCTGAGGGAATACGGAAGCTTGTGCACAGATGGGAAAAGTGTGTGACAGTGCTGGGAGACTACGTTGAAAAATTTTAAAAAAGTAAGCTTATATCTGTATTAGAAGTCCTTATACCGAAAAATTCACCTTATTTATTGAATGACCCTCGTATATGTATGCATGTATGTATGTATAGTGTGTGTGTGTGTGTGGTGTGTGTGTGTGTGTGTGTGTGTGTGTGTGTGTGGTGTGTGTGTGTGTGTGTGTGTGTGCGTATCTCGGTTGTTGTTTTCTTTGTCTTTTTGTTGTCGTTGTTGTTGAAATTTCCTCAAAACTCGAGTGTGCGTGCATGTGGGGGATTACATTTGCATATATTTATATTTTGCGATTTCTTTTTGCTGCAAAATATGGTGTACTTTATTATAGTTCACAACCCCTTCAAATGGGGCTTTGTTTGGCCTTACTGAATAAAATTCTGATTCTGATTCTCTTCTCTCTCTCTCTCTCTCTCTCTCTCTCTCTCTCTCTCTCTCGCTCGCTCACTCTGTCTCTCTATCGCAATCCTTGAATATAAAAATAAACGTTTTAACTTCTGAGTTCTCTCTCTCCCTGTCTCTGTCTCTGTCTCTCTCTCTCTCTGTCTCTCTCTCTCTCTCTCTTCATTTAACCCGCTTTGGCTCCGTTTCATTTCCTGTCTCTCCCCTTCTCTCTCTGTATGTCTCTTTCTCTCTCACACTTTCTTACTCTCCCCCCCCCCCCCCCCCTCTCTCTGTCAGTATCTCTCTCTCTCTCTGTCAGTATCTCTCTCTCTCTCTGTCAGTATCTCTCTCTCTCTCTCTCTCTCTCTCTCTGACACACACACACACACACTCACACACACACACACACACACACACACACACACACACACACACACACACACACACACACACACACACACACACACACACACACACACACACACACACACACACACACACACACACACACACTGAATGTCAATCTTTGGTGTCCTGCTCATTTTCACCCCTTTTTCTTTCTTTCTTTCTTTCTTTCTTTCTTTCTTTTTTCAGCATTGGAAACCATTAATTAGGCTCGTATGAAGCCCCCCCTTTTCCACTCTGTTGGCCTATTTCTCGCGTGCTCTTTCTCGATAACCACCACCGCTTTCAAGTTTCGTTTTTTTGTTTTGTCTTGTTTGGACTCCAACTCCGGATTGGGGAGAAATGGACTGTTTAGTACATGATTCAGTGAATAGAACAGGGCTGAAGTCGCTTTCTTTACCTTTGTGTGTGTGTGTGTGCGTATGTGTGTGTGTGTGTGTGCGCGCGCGTGTGTGTCTGTGTATGTGTGTGTGTGTGTGTGAGAGAGAGAGTTGTTGTTGTTGTTTGGGGGTTGATGTTGATGCCTTTTTTAATAAGCTGGCATCGCTTTTATTCAGGCAGTTTCTAATATCGTTTGCAGAACATTTCGCCGGGTAGACTGGTGGTGAACCGTTACGTATTCTGTGTTGTGGTGTGGAGGAAGGTGGTTGATTGGTTAATATTAACACGCTTATAGATCTGCCAGTGCAGAGTCCGTGAGGGCCTGGGTTCGATTCCCCGCTCGCTCTCGCCCTTTCTCCCAAGTTTGACTTTAAATTTTTTTTTTTTAAACCCTGAGCATCTAGTCATTCGGGTGAGACAGGTGAACCTAGGTTTACCGTGTGCAGCAAGCACAGACTTTGCGCACTGAAAAAGAACCCATGGCAACAAAAAGCGTTGCTCCTCTGGCAAAATTATGTGGAAGTTATCCACTCTGGTCGGTTCACACACACACACACACACACACACACACACACACACACACACACACACACACACACACACACACACACACACACACACACACACACACACACACACACACACAAAATCTCTGTCTGTCTGTCTGTCCGTTTGTATGTCTGTCGCCTGACTGTCCGTCTGTCTGGAAAAGTATTTACGAGGTTCCAAGGCGCCACAAACAAAAACACAAACACTAACACTAACACAAACACTGACACTAACACTGACACTAACACAACAAACACAAACATTAACACAAACACTAACACTAGCACAAACACTAACACAAACACTAACACCAACACAAGCACAAACACAAACACTAAACATTAACACTAACACAAACACAAACACTAAACACAAGCACAAGCACTAGCACTAACATTAACACTGAAATAACACAAACACAAACAAAATGAAAAATAAGAGGAAAGCAAGTGAATGAGAAATCCTTCGTTCATCACGACATCCAACAGGTTGAGACAGAGAGACAGAGATAAAGAGGGGCTGGGAGATAGTGCGAGGAATGCAGAGAGACACAGAAACGATTGAATGAAGGCGGAACCATTTTTGTTGGGTTGATAGCGCACATACACACCAGCTGTGGAATAAGTCGGGTTCTCTCTCTCGCCTTCTCTCTCTCTCTCTCTCTCTCTCTCTCTCTCTCTCTCTCTCTCTCTCTCTCTCTCTCTCTCTCTCTCTCTCTCTCTCTCTCGAGTTTTCTATGTATGTTGTATTATGTGAAATGTTTTTGTTTTTCATTGTTTGTCTGTTCATATACCCCTTCATTTGGGGCCTTGGCCTATATGAATAAATCATCTCTCTCTCTCTCTCTCTCGTTATTGTTGTCACAAGGACAGATTGGAAACCTAGGCAGTGCCTAATCCTTGAGTAATCAATTTTTGAATCTCTCTCTCTCTCTCTCTTTCTCTCTCTCTCTCTCTCTCTCTCTCTCTCTCTCTATATATATATATATATATATATATATATATATATATATCTTCTCTCTCTCCCACTTTCTTTTTCTCCCCTCTCATCTCCAGACCTGTTTTTCTCTCTCTTACTGTCTCACACACACACACACACACACACACACACACACACACACACATAGATGTAGATATATATATATCATTAAAAATACGTAGGAAAAAACTCTTAAGTACGTAAAACCTTATTATTCTTGACAATCTCTCTCTCTCTCTCTCTCTCTCTCTCTCTCTGCCCCCCACCCCCACACCCCCTCTCTCCCTGTCGTACCCCTGTGGCTATTGATCAGGTCACGGAACATCGACATCTTGGTGTCCTTATTGACAATCAGCTAAAATGGGAGGCAAATGTCAGTCCTTTTCTTTTCCCTTTTTTTAATCACAGTCAGTTGCAAAAAAAAAACGTTTGCTTGTTATTTTGTCTAAAACGTCTTACCAGTCCTGAAGATTGCTTCGTTTTTTTCCGTTCCCACATCATGTCTAAAATTTCAAGTGTGTGTGACAATCGCAGCGAAATGCACGTGAAAAAAAAAAATCTCGATTCCTGTATGTAAAGATTAAAGGTGCAATCATAGCCTTACGGCCATTGGGGCCGTCAAGTCGTATCCACTGTGTCTAGGGCTTGGTATGGGCAGGCGGGGCCCAGTCCTCTCCTTCCGCTGTTTCGACCTTCTCCAGACGACGGCAGGTACCCGTGGACACCTGGGTGGAGTGAGGAAGATGGGAGTAAAGTGTCTTTCGTAGGATTAACAGAAAAACATAGTGCAGAGTGGTAACTCTCTCCATTCACAAGGCACACAACTTCACGTCATCGCTGCTGATGCTACCGATTCAGCTAGCACACAAGTAAACAAGAAGGTACATTGGAACAAACCCAGACACTTCCTCAAAAAAGGAAGCGCCGGGCTTGTCCTTATACCGATCATTTGAACATGCGATGACAGAAGAAATTTGTAACCACAAATTAGCTTTTATTCAAGACCGACATGGCACACAGGTAAACAAAAAGGTACATTGGAACAAACCCAGACACTTCCTCAAAAAGGAAGCTCCGGGCTTGTCTTCAAACCGATCATTTAAACATGTGCACACAGCAGCAATGACAGAAGAAATAAGGACACAACACCATGCCGAAACGGGGATTCGAACCCTAATCACTGGTGAACACGTCTAACCCATTTTTGCCACGGCGCGTCTGTACTCCTGCGTGGAGTGAAAAATCTCAGCAATGCTTTACAAAAACGTGTGCAGTCAACATTATCAGCTGTCAACTCTTCTGCCTTTTTCCATTGAGCATTTTAAAAAATCCGATGAAGTGTGTGTGCTATATGCACGGTCATATGCAGCAGATGCTCTACCTACTTGTTTTGAACGAAGCGTTGACTTTTATGTCAGGTACAATCGTGACTGCACACACACACACACACACACACACACACACACACACACACACACACACACACACACACACACGTGCGCACCCCCCATCCGCCCCCTTACCCCCTTACCCCCCACTCCCCCTCCACACACACACACACAGTGGGGGTGGGGGGGTGGGGAGTTTGGCATACACAGTCAGTCAAAGTTGCTGGAACAATTTCTTAAAGCAAATCAAGGAACCGTGTTCCATCAAAACATTCACAGATAAACTCTGACAGTCTGATATACGAGGTTAGACACATACGTCAGCTTTATTGATGTGTTAATCATCAACATCCAATTTACACGTCAAGCTTTGCTGTACCTCTGTGTGTGTGTGTGTCTGTGTGCGTCTGTCAGTTTGTCTGTCTGTGTGTACGCGCGTGTGCGTGTGTGTGTGTGTGTCTGTGTGTGTTTGTCAAAACAATGGCAGAAATGTAAAGTTAGCCGATTAGCTAACATGTTCTTCAGGAGATTTTTTGTAAGTCATTCTTTCATTCATTCATTCAACATCGCGCGTTTGAGTAGCTTTCTTTTTTTTTCTTCTTTTTTCTTTTTTCTTTTTTTAATCTTTTTTTTTTCTTTATATTTCAGATGCAAAATATGAACGCAGCGTCAGCTGACCACCACCCAGTCACACAGACAGATGGAAGCTGTGCACCACAACCGAAACACTTGAATCTGTTTTCGTCGTTCCTTTCGGTGCCTGTGACGTCACGGAAGCCTGCTGGGCGACTACTGTTGCCGCTGCTGTTGGCGCTGGCTGTTGTGACGTCACTAACGGTTGGAGTGACGTCGGTGGACCGACGATCCAGCGCTTCTGTGACGAAACGTGG
>NC_134888.1:16061848-16081848 GCF_041734735.1 Babylonia areolata | reverse complement strand
TTTTAAATCATACATTTATTAGACAGCCCAAGAAAGTTGAATCGAAGGACAGAATGGAGTTAGTTTCCTGACAGCCACAGAGCACGAGAGAGGGGGAGGGGGGGGGGGGGGGTTGACATTTAACAGTCTCTGCCTCAGTCACCAGTTTACAGAAACACAGAGGGAGGGGCGGGGGGGGGGGTGTATGATGGTGTGGGGGGTGGGATGATGGAAGGGAAAGGTGTGTGTGTTTGTGTGTGTGTGTGTGTGTTTGGGAAGAAGGAAGAGAAGGGGAAGATTGTGTGTGTGTGTGCCTGTGTGTGTATGGGGAGTTAGGAGAGGGTATCATCATTACCCGTTAAGAGTTGAGTTAACTGAACGACCTTTTGGCTTTGCGCCCCTTACTGTCGAGTTGTTCAGGGTATTTTGGATCTTGGACACATTTACCCGTGTCAGTGACATGATTTGATATCATGTCGGTTTCACGTGCTGAGCAACTGAACCAGCGTGCTGACTGTCAGTCGTGTCACGCACGGTGTCACGTTTCCCTTCGGGGTGGCCATGACAACTAACTTGGACGTGTGTCCACCGTGTTTTTTTTTGGGGGGGTGTGTGTGTCCGGATTTATCCTCACATCAGTCACCAAAGAACGGGAATGGAAGAGAGATCCCCCACAACAAAGGAAACGCAGTCCGCTCAGTGAGTGTCGTTTGAAAAAGGGTGGTGTTGAATGCAGGGAAACGAAGTTGTTTTTTTGCTGTTATTTGTTTGGGGGGTTTTTTTGTTTGATTTCTTTTTAGGAGGGGTGGGGGGGTCCTTTGTTTATCCTTATTTTCCCTCCTATTTGAATGTGTGGGGGTTGTTTCTGGTTTTTATCCATGTCTTCACACAGAAATGAATCTTGTATTCGTTCATGTATCCGCTTCGGTTTTGCAGATATCACCTTCCCTTTGCGGTTACTGCCCACAAGTGGAACGAACTGTTCAGATGGTGAGTGAGACGACGACGACGACGACGACGATGATGATGATGATGATGGTGATTGTTAACGGAGACAGGGGCGATAATAACCGTGATGATGGTGTTAATTTTTTTGGCGGTGGTGACGATTATGGTGATGTTGGTGATGATCGATGATGACAACGATAATTGAATTCATGACGGTCTTGGTGATGTAGTGACGATACATACGCGCGCGCAGTGAAGCTTTTTATTGAAGAAATCCTGTCATTGATTTCAGTATGTGAAAAAAAAAAATCTAACCACGCGTACCAACAAAGTAGCTAGCCCAAAACAAGTTATAGTATTCAACATCTCCGACAGAGTCCCCTTCACATTCATCCCAAGATACATTTACACAACTCTGTACTTTGAAACAAACCTTCACCACCACACACACACACACACACACACACACACACATTAAATTTATAACAGTACGATGCCATGAGACGTGTACAGGTTACTTACACGGAACAACTTGTTCCCTTGGTGACTGTACACCGGTCAGAAGACCGGACTTTAAACACAAGTGTTGACGAAAATGTGGAGTGATGGCCTGGAGATAACGTGTCCGCCTAGGAAGCGAGAGAATCTGAGCGCGCTGGTTCGAACCACGGCTCAGCCGCCGATATTTTCTCCCCCTCCACTAGACCTTGAGTGGTGGTCTGGACGCTAGTCATTCGGATGAGACGATAAACCGAGGTCCCGTGTGCAGCATGCACTTAGGGCACGTAAAAGAACCCACGGCAACAAGAGCGTTGTTCCTGGCAAAATTCTGTAGAAAAATCCACTTCGATATGAAAAACAAATAAAACTGCACGCAGGAAAATATACAAAAAAAGGGTGGCGCTGTAGTGTGGCGACGCGCTCTCCCTGGAGAGAGCAGCCCGAATTTCACACAGAGAAATCTGTTGTGATAAAATGAAATACAAATACAAATACAAAACCGGACAAACAGTTCTTGCCATAAGCCGAACGCCCAGAGGGATGTTCCCTTGGAGCGCTCTCCACGCGTCATATCCAACAAAGCAAGTTTCAGATTCCAGCAACAGCTAGCTGCCCTGAGTGCAGTTTACTTAAACAACAGAACGCGCCAAACAAGAAACTACAACATGCCGCTCAAACTGGCAAAACCTGATGGGGAAAAGGTGTTAGCAGTTTATAAACTTTATACCCCCCAAAAAAAATCCATCTGCACACAGGCACAAGAAATAAATAAAAGCCACAAAGGGTCAAAAAGGTAGTCTTTCCTCTCATGACACTTAACATGACTTCAGTGGGTCAAAGTTTTTTCTATTTCGTTTTGTTCTTTTAACGCGCGTGCGTGTGTGTATGTGACTGTGTGTGTGTGTGTGTGCGCGCGCGCGTACGTGCGCTCACGCGCCAGCAAACATAAAATGAGTTCAAGTTTTGATGATCTTTTCACTCTCATTTTAACACGGATGATTTCAACATTGAATCTGAAGTAACCATGCCCGTGGTTATTCACTGAAAAGCAAACCATTACTGACACAGCTGACATGAACAGACCGCCGCCAGGTCAATAGAAAATCCTGATTTCAAACCAGCTTTGCTGTTTTTCCCATGTTTGCTTACACCTAAATACACTGTTTTACTCGCCTTTTATAGATTTCCTTTAAATGGAAACTGATTTTGATGACAAATATTTTGCAGGGGTTTTTTGCTTGTTTGTTTGTGGGTTTTTTTGGTTTTTGTCGTTGTTGTTTGTTTTTGCGGGGGTCAGTGTATTTAACCCTTTCACCGCCAAGCTCGCATTTATGCACAGTCGTGGTAGAGGAACCATGTCACTGAAAGGTGACCATTCATTGGTCTGTTACCCATAAACCTACTGTTCTTAAAAATAATGTTCGGTGGTAGGATAGGCCATATTTTCTATACATCGCAGGGGGAATCCCCAGCTATTCTTAGCCACTGTCTTTTCTGTGTTTATACCACAAGGGAATTTTGTACTCTAAATTGACTGGCGGTGAAAGGGTTAAGACACCATAATAAGATTCAGGACCCTTCATGATTAAACGGGACTCCCCCAAGCACACACGTCTTTCGTAAATATCGTGGGGTACCATCGCGCATTGTGTTCAACGATCGGCTTATATCAGGTTGACATAAGTTTATAACTGGAACAACAGCTGAATGAGAGCTGCTTAGCCGCTGCGTTGGGAATTAATTCACAGTTTAGTCTTTTGTGAAAGATTATGGCTCTAAAACTAGGAGGCAAGATTGCACTGGCTCTTAGTGCTGCATAATCAATAATTTATCCACTACAATGGAAATTCATGTACAGCTTAGTCTTTTGTGAAGGACTATGACTCTCAAACTAGGAGGCAGTATTGCACTGGCTCTTAGTGCTGCAGCCGTGGGGGCTAGTTGGCCTTTTAGGACCAACCCAGCGCCGACTGTGTGTGTGTTCCAAAGCCCTCTTGGCCGAGAGAGGCGCCATGTAACTTGGACAAGACACTGTCCACCACAATCAAATTCTAGCCCAGACAGCAGTTGCCTCCTCCGCTGTTTTGATGGTCATGGTGGGACACGACTATCATACATACCACTGCGCCTGTTTCTTATCTCTCTCGTTCGGCTCAGCCGCCGATATTTTCTACCCCTCCACTAGACCTTGAGTGGTGGTCTGGACGCTAGTCATTCGGATGAGACGATAAACCGAGGTCCCGTGTGCAGCATGCACTTAGCGCACGTAAAAGAACCCACGGCAACAAAATGGTTGTTCCTGGCAAAATTCTGTAGAAAAATCCACTTCGATCGGAAAAACAAATAAAACTGCACGCAGGAAAAAAAAATACCCCAAAAAGAGGGTGGCGCTGTAGTGCAGTGACGCGCTCTCCCTGAGGAGAGCAGCCCGAATTTCACACAGAGAAATCTGTTGTGATAAAAAGAAATACAAATACAATACAAATATCTCTGTTTGCAGTCCTTGGTGATTGCATTTCATCAGAGAGCTTGAACTTTTGTTGGTACAGGCTGTGATTGGTTTCTAAAGAAGCCAGTGATAAACATAATTATCTGCCAGTCCCTTTGTGCATTTTTCTTTGCAAAAAAAAATTGATTTCGTGATTTCTGCGGTCTAAATATGTCCTTGCTTTTTTTTCCCAGCGTCTGACCATGAACTGCAAGCATTTTTCAGTGCTCTTTTCGTGTATCTAACCTGAATGATCTCCGTCTGTGAATGATCGAGAATCCCAGCCACACGGGGCGGAAGGATGAATTTTGTTTGTATTGTCTAGTCTAATGCCCCGCCACACATACTGACGGATATCAACTATTCATAAGGGTGCAGCAAGTACAAACAGAATAACAACCGGTGGAACGTCTCTCCACCTGATTTCTAACACATCTGATGCCGTTTTCTTCTTCTTTTTTTTCTTTTTGGTTTATTTGTTTATCTATCGTTTCTCTTTTTATTTATATATCTATTTGTTTGTTTATTTATTCATTTGCTTGTTTATTTGTTTGTTTGTTTGTTTTACAGACCCCATCCTGGCGACCTTGCCCGTGGAACTTCCCTCCACCTGACACACCTGCTACCGCCTTATTTCACTTCGCTCCTATTCATTTTGTCCACGTGTTTTGTTGTTTTCAGGAAAAGACCCCATCACGGCCTCCCACAGCCCCAACGTCTTCCTGGAGCGGCTGGTGTCCATGAAGGAGCTGGAGACGCCCATGTACGTCACCAACAACCAGCAGACCCAGGACTTCGTCTGGCACCGGGAGTCCGGCATCGACATCGTGGTGGGCATCTCGGGGGTCTACCTCATCCCCGAGTACCGCGAGCTGCCTGTGGCCGACGACTCCCAGTTCTTCCTGACCCAGAGCATGGAGACTCAGGACAGGCTGCGGCTGTTCGCCGATACCCGGAAGCAGTACTGCAGGTACGGGTACGGGTACAGGTACGGGTGGGGTAGTGTGGGTGGATAGCGGGTGGGGGAGCTGCATGTGGCTGACGACTCTCAGTTCTTCCTGACCTAGAGCAAGGAGACTCAGGACAGGCTGCGGCTGTTCACCCATACCCGGAAGCAGTACAGCAGGTACGGGTACGGGTGGGGGTACTGGTGGGGTGGGGTGGGAGCGCAGATATATAGGGGGTTTATTGTTGTGTGTGTGTGATATAGGTATATGCGTATGTACGGCTCGCGAACACGTGAATACTATGACAGATCAATGGCTGACAGTTCCACTGAGCTCTTTCCTTGCAGCAAGAGTTGACATCATCTGCGCATCTAGTTACTCACATGTCCGGTTCCGGTCCTGTCTTCGATAGACATGTATGTCTATTTATAGTGAGGCCACGATGGACACAGCAGGGGGTAGAGGAGAGTGTGTGGCGTGGCGATGGTGCTTTTGCCATCCCGTGGCGTGGCAAGACGGACGTCAGTTACCTCCAGGCACTGTACGGGTGGACTCCGTTGAGGCTCGGGAGCCCGGCACTGCCTCATCACCCTGTAGGGACCTTGATGGACGAGTGTCATCCATATTGATTGATTGATTGATATGGATACTTACATAGCGCCTATCCTCGGTCGGAGACCAAGCTCTAAGCGCTTTACAAACACGGGGTCATTTGCAACAACAGGCTGCCTACCTGGGTAGAGCCGACTAGCGGCTGCCATTGGGCGCTCATCATTCGTTTCCTGCATCATTCAATCAGATTTCAGACACGCACATATACACACTCAAACAAATATGTAACATTTTACGTGTATGACCGTTTTGATTATTTACCCCGCCATGTAGGCAGCCATACTCCGTTTTTCGGGGGTGTGCATGCTGGGTATGTTCTTGTTTCCATAACCCACCGAACGCTGACATGGATTACAGAATTTTAACGAGCGTATTTAATCTTCTGCGTGTGTATACACACGAAGGGGGTTCAGGCACTAGCAGGTCTGCACATATATTGACCTGGGAGATCGGAAAAAATCTCCACCCTTTACCCACCAGGCGCCGTTACCGGGACTCGAACCCGGGACCCTCAGATTGAAAGTCCAACGCTTTAACCACTCGGCTGTTGCGCCCGTCGTTGGCTGTCTGACATCAGTTGTCGCAGGCGGTGATGCGTGGTGTTGTGGTTTGACAGAGTGCGCCGTGCGGCCCAGCACCTCCGTCTTCAGCTCTCAGGGTTATCTCCCCCTTAGCTCATGGCCCACAGACCTGCCCTGTGAGCACAGGGGGGGATTGTTTCTCCGAGGGTCCCACCCCCGGGGCTGCAGATCATAGCGCGTCCCCATATCGCATGATGAACCCGTCGTAGAACACATGGGGTATTTCAGTGAGTGCAGCACAGTAGAGTGAGGGCCTAGAGGTAACGCGTCCGCCTAGGAAGCGAGAGAATCTGAGCTCGCTGGTTCGAATCTCGGCTCAGCCGCTGATATTTTATCCCCCTCCACTAGACCTTGAGTGGTGGTCTGGACGCTAGTCATTCGGATGAGACGATAAATCGAGGTCCCGTGTGCAGCATGCACTTAGCGCACGTAAAAGAACCCACGGCAACAAAAGGGTTGTTCCTGGCAAAATTGTGTAGTAAAATCCACTTCGATAGGAAAAACAAATAAAAAAAACTGCACGCAGGAAAAAAATACATAAGAAAAAAATGGGTGGCGCTGTAGTGAAGCGACGCGTTCTCCCTGGGGAGAGCAGCCCGAATTTCCCACAGTGAAATCTGTTGTGATAAAAAAGCAGAAATATAAATACAAAATACAAATACAAAACACAGCCATCTGTTGCCCTGCCCCGTCCTGATAGGAACATCGCCAGCTGGTCCGTGATCTGGGACTTTCGGAGCTAACCCTCATGATTACATCTGAGTGGCCGTCCCCCCTGTGGGACCCGCCAGGCTTGGGATGGTCACCCAGCAGCGGAGTTGGGAGAGCAGCCTGTCACGGGGTGATGCTGGTGAGGGGTGGGGGGCAGGGGCGGCGTCGGTGAAGGTGGTGATCCTGGTGGTGGTTGAGGTTTCAGTTTTCAGGTTCAGTAGCTCAAGGAGGCGTCACTGCGTTCGGACAAATCCATATACGCTACACCACATCTGCCAAGCAGATGCCTGACCAGCAGCGTAACCCAGCGCGCTTAGTCAAGCATTGAGAAAAAAAAGTAAATAAATAATAGATAAATACATGAAAAAAAGAACTACTACTACTACTACTACTAATAATAATAATAATATGTATAAGGCGCAAAAACTTGATGAAGTCAACTATAAGCGTACAAAAAAAAGATTAAAAAAAAAATATATATATATATAATAAATAAATAATTTTTTTTAAATTAAAATAAATAATAATGGTTGAGGATGATGAGTGTAATGACGTGGTGATGATGGCTGTGGTGGAAGCTGGGTTACGTCAGTACGTTGTGGTGAAGGGTGTGGTGGTGGTTGGTGGTGGCGGAGGTGGTGGGCCCTTAGTGAGTGTGTGTGTGTGTGTGTGTGTGTGTGTGTGTGTGTTATGACTTGGTGGTGTTGGAGGGGGTGTGTTTTGTGTTATGACGTGATTATGGGAGATGTGGGAGTGGGTGTGTTACGATATATATATATATATATATATATATATATATATATATGTGTGTGTGTGTGTGTGTGTGTGTGTGTGTGTGTGTGTGTGTATACCCCAGCCCGAAGAAGCTGTATTCCAGCGAAAAATTGCTGGATTATTAAGTTTTCAAGACATGAATAGACTATTGTTGTTTATTTATATATATATATATATATATATATATATATATATATATATGTGTGTGTGTGTGTGTGTGTGTGTGTGTGTGTATGTATATATGTGTGTGCGTGTGTAAGATAGATAGTGCTTATAACTCCCCATGTATGGGCTCTAAGCGCATTGCATGAAACCAACACATTATACAATAGTGCATCATAACATACATCTGCACATGAGAAAACAACACACACACACACACACACACACACACACACACACATATATATATATATATATATATATATATATATATATATATATATATCCACCACCCACCCAACCCTCCTTCCCTTCACCTCCTTCCAGACACCCGGTGCCAGACTACTACTACCTACACCTGGAGGTGTTGAAGAATCGAACCAGCGCCGCCCAGGTGGTGCGCTGTGACTCACGGGACCCCGCCGTGCCCCGCTGTCCCTCCGGCTACCGGGACGGGGACCGCTACCTCAAGTGGGACATCAACAAACGCTGCTACAAATACTTTGTATGTCGTGGCTGTTTTTTGTGTGCGTTTCGGTGCATTTCTGTTGACAGACGGGGCTGGGATTTCGTTGTTGTTGTTGTTGTTGTTGTTGTTTTGGGCTCTTTTGTGTGTGTGTGTGTGTGTGTGTGGTGGAATTTTTCTGTGTGTCTGTGATTTTGTTCGCTTGCTTTTTTGGGGGTGTATTTCTGTTGCCAGACGGTTGTGGTTTGTGTGTATGATGGTAGTGGAAGTTTTCTGTGTTTTTGTGCGCTTGCTTTTGTGTGTGTGTGTGTGTGTGTGTGTTGCTGTTGCCAGACGGTTGTGTTTTTTTTCGCTTGGTACTTGTGGATTTCTGTTGCTGGGCGTTGTTTGGATGCAGTGTAGATTGTTTTGTTCGCTTATGTGTGGTTATTTCTATTGCTGTGCGGTTGTTGTTGTTGTTGTTTTCGGTATATTTTGTTTGTTTTCATTTCTGATGGATATCTGTTGTTAGACGTTATTTGGTTTCAATGTTTGTGGTTTTGTTCGGCTGAATTTGGTGCATTTCTGTTGCCAGACGATTTTGGTATGGTTGCGGTAGTGTGTATTTGGTTTGGTTCGTGTTTGTGAGACGATTTGTGCTGACTGGCTCGTTTGTTTGGCTGTGTATTTAGATAGGATAGGTTGATTTTTTTTTTAAGACATTTGGTAGGCACAGGGTCAACCTTCTATGATTAACTTCGGTGAAAAAAAAAAGATTGTGAACAAAAACATCTGGCCACATGATGAGATCTGTGGTGTGTTTTTTTGTTGTTTTTTTTGTTGTTGTTGTTGTTGTTTGTTTTGTTTTTTTGTGCTGTTTAACATTAATTACGTTTGGTTTGTGTGATCAGACGTTTTTGTTTCTGCGTCCCGCCACTGTAAATAACAGAGAACTGCCTTTTCTTTTCTTTCTTTTTTTATTGGGGAGGGAGGGGGGGGGGCGCAAGTTTAAGACACAAGTTTCATGTGTTTGGGTTAGGCTGTGCTTAGAAGGTCTCTTTTATCTATGCTCCTTTCAGGATTTTTGTTGTTGTTATTTGTTAGTTTCTTTGTTTGTTACGATAGCTTTAAGTTGGTGTTTGTTTTTTTCTTTTGGCTTATAATGTCATTTAATCTCTTCATTTTACTGTTGCATTTCCATGTTATTTCAATGTTTGTCTCTGACAACATTTTTTTTG
The DNA here is from genome assembly GCF_041734735.1 of Babylonia areolata. NCBI lineage: Eukaryota > Metazoa > Mollusca > Gastropoda > Neogastropoda > Buccinidae > Babylonia > Babylonia areolata. The sequence continues at coordinate 16,072,462 of NC_134888.1, read as the reverse complement.
TTGAAGTTTTCTGTGTATCTTCATCTTAGGAATTCTTTGAATATTGTAATGGAATGCTGTTTTTTTTGTTTTGTTTCTTCTTCTTCTTTTTCTTTCTTTTCTTTCTCTTTCGTCGTTTTTCTTTAGAAATATACTTAACATTTTCTTTGTTTCTCTTACTTTTCTCTTTTCTTTTCTTTTCTATTTCTTGTGTGTGTTTTTGTTTCTTTTTTTGCTGTTGTTGTTTGTTTGTTGTTTTTTGTTTTTATTGTGTCTGTGATCAATTTTTTTAATGCTTATCTGATTATATTAATTTTGATTTTTTTTTTCTGTGAACATTATATTTGATTTACCGTAGTTTTTTGTTGTTGTTGTTGTTGTTCACTTTGTTAAATGTTTTTGTGTTTCCTTCATCATCATCGTTGTTGTTGTTTTTGCTCTTTTTCTTTGTCTGTTGCTATTCTTTCTCTTTGGTTATTTCCGTTGTCTTTATGATTTCGTGCGTTATGGTTTATTTCTTTGTTTTTCTTGTTGTTTCTTTGTTGTTTTTGTTTCTTTGTTTGTTTTGGGGGTGTTGTTTTTTTTAAGTTTCCGTCCGATGTTTTTCTTCTGTTTGTGTCAGTGTTTTGGCTTTTTTTCTTTTTCCCTGGCAAAAAAAAAAAAAAAACAACAACTTTGTCTCTTGTTTAAAAGCTTCGGTGTTGTTGATGTCGGTGTTGTTGTTTTTGTTTTGTTGCAAGAAATTGTCCGTTCGTTTTGGACAACAACAACAACAACAACAAAACAAAAAAAAAGCTTCGGTTATTCCTGAGTTTCCGAACAATGTTGGTGACTTTGTGAACTGTGTGCACCCTTTCTAGATGTATCTCTCACAGACTGGAGGGGGCAGGCCCCTGGTAGTTCTCCGGGACGAGCTCAACTCGGTGGTGTGCACGGAGGAGACGCCCCTGGGTCGGGCGGTGTTCGGGGTGTCCCGGCCCGTCACCCTGGAGATGCTGCTGCCGCCCACGGAGTGTGCCCTTGCTAGGCTGCAGTGCGACCAGTGTCTGGCTCAGTCCGCTTGCCAGGGGCTAGGTGAGCACGTGTTGGGTTGACGTACTGGGCCGTTGTTTCGTGGTGGTTTCTTTTCTCAACGTTTTTTTTTTTTTCTTCTTTTTTTCCTTTTTTTTTTCCCTGGGTAAAGACTTGATATTGATGTTGTTGTTGTTATTGTTGTTTTTCCTCCGTGGTTCGTTAATTTTTCATCCTAGCCAGACATTTGACATAGTTCGGTTTCATTTCGATTTTTTCATCATAGGTAGAGACTTGAAGTTGTTGTTGTTGTTTGATAATGTTTTTCCTCCATGATTCACGAATTATCCATCCTAGCCAGAGATATGACTTCTTTTTTTTTCATGATTTGTGAATTTTCCTTCCTAGCCATACATTTGATGTTGTTGTTTTTTCCATGATTTACGAATTTTCGATCCCATAATTATTATAGACATTTGACATTGTTTGGTGTGTTGTTGTTTTTTTCCTCCGTGATTTATGAATTTCCACCCTTGCCAGACATTTGACATTTTACATTGTTCGGGTATTTTTTTCTCAATGATTCGTGAATTTTTCATCCTAGCCAGACATTTGACATTGTTCGATTTCATTTCGAATTTTTCATCCTAGGTAGAGACTTGAAATTGTTGTTGATGATGTTTTTCCTCCATGATTCATGAATTTTACCATCCCATCCAGAACTATAACTTTTTTTTTCATGATTTGTTAATCCTCCATCCTAACCAGACAGTTAACATTCTTTTTTCAACCCTATGTTTCATGAATTTTTACCTCACCCTATGATTCAATAAATTTCCATCCTAGCCAGACATTGTTCGGTTTCATTTCGAATTTTTCATCCTAGCTAGACACTTGAGGGTGTTGTTGTTATTCTTGTTGTTTTCCCCCATGTTTCATAAATTGTCCGTCCTAGCCAGACATTTGACATTGTGGAGTTGTTGTTGTTGTTGTTATGTTTATCTCCATGTTTCACGAATTGTCCGTCCTAGCCAGACATTTGACATTGTTGAGTTGTTGTTGTTGTTGTTATGTTTATCTCCATGTTTCACGAATTGTCCGTCCTAGCCAGACATTTGACATTGTTGAGTTGTTGTTGTTGTTGTTGTGTTTATCTCCATGTTTCACGAATTGTCCGTCCTAGCCAGACATTTTGACTTTGCTGGCTTTTTTTCTCTCTGTGGTTCATGAATTAATCCTCGCCGAACATTTTACATTCCCGCCATCATTCATGAATTATTCTCATTCCAGCCAGAAATAGAACTTTTTTTTCGTGGTTCGTGAATTTTCCATCCTAGCCAGACATTTGACATTGTTGAGTTGTTGTTGTTGTTGTTGTTATGTTTATCTCCATGTTTCACGAATTGTCCGTCCTAGCCAAACTATAGTTGTTGTTTTTTCTCCATGGTTCACGAATTGTCCGTCCTAGCCAAACTATAGTTGTTGTTGTTTTTTCTCCATGGTTCACGAATTGTCCGTCCTAGCCAGACATTTTGACTTTGTTGGCTTTTTTTTTTCTCTCTGTGGTTCATGAATTCTTCATCCTCGCCGAACATTTGACATTCCCCCCCATCATTCATGAATTATTCTCATTGCAGCCAGAAATAGAACTTTTTTTCATGATTCGTGAATCCTCCATCCTAACCAGACATTTGACGTTGGTTTTTTACCCCTATGTTTCATGAATTTTCCGCACCCTATGATTCAGTAAATTTCCATCCTAGCCAGACATTGTCCGGTTTCATTTCTAATTTTTCATCCTAGCTAGACACTTGACGGTGTTGTTGTTATTCTTGTTGTTTTCCCCCATGTTTCATGAATTGTCCGTCCTAGCCAGACATTTGACATTGTTGAGTTGTTGTTATTGTTGTTGTTATGTTTATCTCCATGTTTCACGAATTGTCCGTCCTAGCCAGACATTTGACATTGTTGAGTTGTTGTTATTGTTGTTGTTATGTTTATCTCCATGTTTCACGAATTGTCCGTCCTAGCCAGACATTTTGACTTTGCTGGCTTTTTTTTCTCTCTGTGGTTCATGAATTAATCCTCGCCAAACAGTTTACATTCCCGCCATCATTCATGAATTATTCTCATTCCAGCCAGAAATAGAACTTTTTTTCATGATTCATGAATTTTCCATCCTGGCCAGACATTTGACATTGTTGTGTTTGTTTGTTTTTTCTCTCTATGGTTCATGAATTCTCCATCCTCGCCGAACATTTGACACCCACCCCTCCCCTATCACTCATGAATTATTCTCATTGCAGCCAGAAATAGAACTTTTTTTTCGTGGTTCGTGAATCCTCCATCCTAGCCAGACATTTAACATTGTTGAGTTGTTGTTGTTGTTATGTTTATCTCCATGTTTCACGAATTGTCCGTGCTAGCCAAACTATAGTTGCTGTTGTTGTTGTTTTCTCCATAGTTCACGAATTTTCCAACCTAGCCAGACATTTTGACTTTGTTGGCTTTTTTTCTCTCTGTGGTTCATGAATTCTTCATCCTCGCCGAACATTTTACATTCCCCCCCATCATTCATGAATTATTCTCATTGCAGCCAGAAATAGAACTTTTTTTTCGTGAATCCTCCATCCTAACCAGACATTTGACGTTGGTTTTTTACCCCTATGTTTCATGAATTTTCCTCACCCTATGATTCAATAAATTTCCATCCTAGCCAGACATTGTTCGGTTTCATTTCGAATTTTTCATCCTAGCTAGACACTTGAGGGTGTTGTTGTTATTCTTGTTGTTTTCCCCCATGTTTCATGAATTGTCCGTCCTAGCCAGACATTTGACATTGTTGTTGTTGTTGTTATGTTTATCTCCATGTTTCACGAATTGTCCGTCCTAGCCAGACATTTGACATTGTTGAGTTGTTGTTGTTGTTGTTGTTGTTGTTATGTTTATCTCCATGTTTCACGAATTGTCCGTCCTAGCCAGACATTTGACATTGTGGAGTTGTTGTTGTTGTTGTTGTTATGTTTATCTCCATGTTTCACGAATTGTCCATCCTAGCCAGACATTTGACATTGTTGTTGTTGTTGTTATGTTTATCTCCATGTTTCACGAATTGTCCGTCCTAGCCAGACATTTGACATTGTTGAGTTGTTGTTGTTGTTGTGTTTATCTCCATGTTTCACGAATTGTCCGTCCTAGCCAGACATTTGACATTGTGGAGTTGTTGTTGTTGTTGTTGTTATGTTTATCTCCATGTTTCACGAATTGTCCGTCCTAGCCAAACTATAGTTGTTTTTTCTCCATGGTTCACGAATTGTCCGTCCTAGCCAAACTATAGTTGTTTTTTCTCCATGGTTCACGAATTGTCCGTCCTAGCCAAACTATAGTTGTTTTTTCTCCATGGTTCACGAATTGTCCGTCCTAGCCAGACATTTTGACTTTGTTGGCTTTTTTTCTCTCTGTGGTTCATGAATTCTTCATCCTCGCCGAACATTTGACATTCCCCCCATCATTCATGAATTATTCTCATTGCAGCCAGAAATAGAACTTTTTTTTCGTGGTTCGTGAATTTTCCATCCAAGCCAGACATTTGACATTGTTGGGTGTGTTTTTTTCTCTCTATGGTTCATGAATTCTCCATCCTCGCCGAACATTTGACACCCCCCCCTCCCCCATCATTCATGAATTATTCTCATTGCAGCCAGAAAATAGAACTTTTTTTTCGTGGTTCGTGAATCCTCCATCCTAGCCAGACATTTGACGTTGTTGAGTTGTTGTTGTTATGTTTATCTCCATGGTTCACGAATTGTCCGTGCTAGCCAAACTATAGTTGCTGTTGTTGTTTTTCTCCATGGTTCACGAATTTTCCAACCTAGCCAGACATTTTGACTTTGTTGGCTTTTTTTTCTCTCTCTGTGGTTCATGAATTCTTCATCCTCGCCGAACATTTGACATCCCCCCCATCATTCATGAATTATTCTCATTGCAGCCAGAAATAGAACTTTTTTTTCATGATTCGTGAATTTTCCATCCTGGCCAGACATTTGACACTGGTTTTTTACCCCTATGTTTCATGAATTTTCCTCACCCTATGATTCAATAAATTTCCATCCTAGCCAGACATTGTTCGGTTTCATTTCTAATTTTTCATCCTAGCTAGACACTTGACATTGTTGTTGTTGTTGTTTTCATGATTCATGAATTTTCCATCCTAGCCAGACATTTGACATTGTTGGGTTTTTGGTGTTTTTTTCTCTCTATGGTTCATGAATTCTCCATCCTCGCCCAACATTTGACTCCCCCACCCCACCCCCACTCCCCCATCACTCATGAATTATTCTCATTGCAGCCAGAAATAGAACTTTTTTTCGTGGTACGTGAATCCTCCATCCTAGCCAGACATTTGACACTGGTTTTTTACCCCTATGTTTCATGAATTTTCCTCACCCTATGATTCAATAAATTTCCATCCTAGCCAGACATTGTCCGGTTTCATTTCTAATTTTTCATCCTAGCTAGACACTTGACATTGTTGTTGTAGTTGTTTTCATGATTCATGAATTTTCCATCCTAGCCAGACATTTGACATTGTTGGGATTTGGGGTTTTTTTTCTCTCTATGGTTCATGAATTCTCCATCCTCGCCCAACATTTGACTCCCCCCCCACACCCCCTACTCCCCCATCATTCATGAATTATTCTCATTGCAGCCAGAAATAGAACTTTTTTTTCGTGGTACGTGAATCCTCCATCCTAACCAGACATTTGACACTGTTTTTTTACCGCCATGATTCGTGAATCCTCCATCCTAACCAGACATTTGACACTGGTTTTTTACCGCCCATGATTCATGAATTTTCCGCATGTGTCAGCTTCTCTCTGTGTGTGCTGTTCACGTGCCCTCCATGTGTTGCTGTTCAGACAAACACAAGTCCTGCTGCGGAACGTCCTGCTACAATAAAGCCGCCTGCCACAAACAGTACAGTGCCGCCTGCCCCCCTCCTCAGGTGGAGTGCGGCAGCGGTGAGTGTGTTTTTTGGCACGATTTTTTTTTTTTTTTTTTTTTTTTTTATCTCTCTTATTCTTCCCACTGGTTTTGTTTGTCGGTTTCATTCATTACAACGTGGTTTAATCAAACACGGTTCCCATTGGTTTATTGTTTGTTCACGACAAGGTGATTTTATTTGATATGGATACTTATATAACGCCTATCCTCGGTCGGAGACCAAGCTCTAAGCGCTTTACAAACACGGGGTCATATACACAACAGGTTGCTTACCTGGGTAGAACCGACTGACGGCTGCTAATGGGCGCTCATGATTTGTTTTCTGTGTCATTCAATCAGATTTCAGGCAAGCGTTTCAGTTTCAGTTTCAGTTGCTCAAGGAGGCGTCACTGCGTTCGGACAAACCATATACGCTACACCACATCTGCCAAGCAGATGCCTGACCAGCAGCGTAACCCAACGCGCTTAGTCAGGCCTTAAGAAAAAAAAAACAACAAAAAACACACACAACAACAGGGGAATAAATAATAGATAAGCTTACATAAATAAATAAATAAATGAATAATAATTATAATATAGAAAAAGGTAGTAGTAATAATAATAGTAATACTAATAAAATGATTTTTTTTTTTAATAAAAAATAAAAAATAAAAAAATAATTTTTTTTTTTTTTAAATAAAATAAAATATAAAATAAAATAGGCAAGCACATATACACACTCAAACAGACATGTAACATTTTGCGTGTATGACCGTTTTGTTCATTTACCCCACCATACCAGGCAGCCATACTCCGTTTTCGGGGGTGTGCGTGCTGGGTGTGTTCTTGTTCTGACATGGATTACAGGATCTTGAACGTGCGTATTTGGTCTGCGTGCGTATACACACGAAGGGGTTCAGGCATTAGCAGGTCTGCACATATGTTGACCTGGGAGATCAGAAAAATCTCCAGCCTTTTTCCACCAGCCGCTGTTGCCGAGATTCGAACCTGAGACCCTCAGATCGAAAGTCCAACGCTTTAACCACTAAGCTGTTGTGCCCGTAATTGTGATATAAACACGTTTCTCGTTGGTTTATTGTCTTTCCGCAACAAGGTTGTTGTTGGTTGTTTTGTTGTTGTTGGTTTGTTTTTTTCAATTCACAAAAAAGAGACTTAACACATTTCTCACTGATTGCTGTCTGCTCACTACAAGGCGATTTTAACACGTTTCTCGTTGCTTTGTTGCCTGTTCCCTGAAAGACAAGTTAAACACGTACCTTTCACAACAAGGGCAAGTGATGGGTTAGGAAAAGGAAAAAAAAAAAGTAGCGCGGGATGGAAGAGGCTTTAGTTACGTTCAAAGCAAAAGGAATGGCAGCAAGCTTCCCACTAGTGGAGTGATGGCCTAGAGGTAACGCGTCCGCCTAGGAAGCGAGAGAATCTGAGCGCGCTGGTTCGGATCACGGCTCAGCCGCCGATATTTTCCCCCCCTCCACTAGACCTTGAGTGGTGGTCTGGACGCTAGTCATTCGGATGAGACGATAAACCGAGGTCCCGTGTGCAGCATGCACTTAGCGCACGTAAAAGAACCCACGATCACAAAAGGGTTGTTCCTGGCAAAATTCTGTAGAAAAATCCACTTCGATAGGAAAAGCAATTAAAACTGCACGCAGGAAAAAATACAAAAAAAATGGGTGGCGCTGTAGTGTAGCGACGCGCTCTCCCTTGGGAGAGCAGCCCGAATTTCACACAGAGAAATCTGTTGTGATAGAAAGAAATGCAAATACAAATACAAACACTGCAGAACAGATTATTGTTATGACACCAGCAGTTGATGTAACACGTTGCCTGCCAGAATCACATGAAACACAGTATCACCGTATTTTGTGCTGATATTATGTTTTCCTGACCTTATGTGGAACTGTGAAGGCTTGACACTCAGATAATGAATGATATTCTGAAGTAGTACTGGGGTGATTGTAGGTGTTACATCTTGGAGCATGCGTCTGCATGTGTGCGATGATAAAGAATATGAGTTTGTAGGTGTGTTTGTCTGCGATTGTGTTCGCGCGTGTATGTTTGTCTGTGTGTACCTGTCTTTGTGTGGGGCGGCGTGTGTGTGTGACAGGGGGTGGACGTCTGTGTGTGTTTTTGTGTGTGCGTGTGTGTGGGCGTGCGTGCGTGTGTGTGTGTGCATGTGTGTGTGTGAGCGCGCACGGTTGTTTGTCTGGTTATTTTTGTCTTCTGTGTCTGTGTCTGCCACGGTGTGTGTGTGTATGTGTGTGTGTGTGTGTTTGTAAGTGTGTGTCAGCCTGTAGATGTGCATGCATGCATGTGTGTGTGTGTGTGTGTATGTGGGTGGGTGGGTGGGTGTGTTTGCGTGTATGTGTGCATGCATGTCTATGTGTGTGTGTGGAGGAGAAGGAATTTTGTTTAATGTCCCGTCACACGTATCGGTGATTGAAGACATTTTGTTAAAGTATTTATGAATACATCTGAGTATTATCGGTTGGAAGGGGTGGGAGATGTGAATGAATGGAGGGTTGGGAGAAACTGGGCAAATGAGGGTGAAATTTGAAAAAAAAATAAATCTAAATACAGTTACAGGAAATTACTTACTGTGCGTGTGTGTGTGTGAGCGCGCGCGCGCGCGCGTGCGATGTACGTGCACCCTTCATCTGTTTTTTCTTTTCTCCCCCCCCACCCCCCCCCCCCCACTGTTCCATCAGGCGAGGTGCACAGGTTCACAGTGATCCCGGTGTTCAGCTCCATGTCTGAGGAGTGGCGCTGTCACCTGACCTACCAGCGGCCCTCCTACCTCTACAACATCTCCTACACCGTGTCCATACCGGACCTGGGCTTGCAGGTATACACTGTAGGGGGGGGGGGGGGGGGTTCCGGTGTATGTGGGGTGGGTTGGGGGAGGGATGGTGTGGGCGGGGACGGGGGGAGGGGGGTAAGTGTGTGTGTGTGTGTGTGTTCTAAACGTGATTTCCAGACATTGGAGTCATATTTGATATTTATAAAACCGTGTTTCGTCAGTGCATTTTACTATATAATCATGTTTAGAATATTGCCGTGGTATTAGTATGAGTGTTAATGTTTCCAGCATTACATTGTGCATTTGTCACACCCTTTCTGTCAAGGGGACTTTTGGCCTTTATTAGTATAAAACAATTTGTTTCCTTTTAATACATTTCTGTGTTCCTCCTCCTCCTCCTCGCTCTTCCTCCTCCTCCTTCTCTTCCTCCTTGCTCTTCCTCCTTCCTCTCCTCCCTCTTCCTTCTCCTCTTACTCCCTCCTCCTCTTCCTCCTCCTCCTCCTCTTCCTCCTCCTCCTCCTCTTCCTCTCTCCTCCTTCTCATCCTGCTTCTCCTTCTTCTTCTTCTTCTCATCCTCTTCCTCCTCCTCTTCCTCCCTGCTCGTCCTCCTCCTCCTTCTTCTTCTTCTTCTTCTTCTTCTTCTTCTTCACCTCCTCCTCCTCCTCCTTCTCCTCCTCTTCCTCCTAATCCTCCTCACTCCTCCTCACTCCCCCTCCTTATCGCTCTTCCTCCTGTTCCTCCTTCTCCTCCTCGTCGTCCTGCTGCTCCTCCTCCTCTTCTCCTCTACCTCCCCATCCTCCTCCTCAACTAACCGCGCACACCCCCCTTCTCACACAGCTGCCCACCCAGACCTACACGGCCAAGATGGAGTCCCTGGAGGAGCACCGTCGCCGCTCGGGCCGCTTCCACTTCATTCGGGTGTGGCACGACACCCGCATGCCCTTAGCCCGGGGGGTGATCCTGAGGGGGGACCACCTGGAGCTGGGCGCCTCCAACCCCAACCACATGCAGCCCTTCGTGCTGCACCCGCTCAAGGTAGAGGTGGCTGTGGTGGTGGTGGTGTCTTGTCTTGTGGTCTGCGGTGTTTGGTTTGTGTTTGGTTTTTCTCTTTCTTTTCTTTTCTTTTTTTTTCAGGTTTTTTTTCTGTCTTTTTTTTCCCCCCCTTCTTTTTTTTTCTTTCTTTTTTGTTCTTGTTCTTGTTTGGGGGAGGGGAGTTAGGGGAGGGCTTGGAGGAATGGGGTGAGAGGAAGGGGGTGGGAGAAAAGGGGTGGTAGGAAGAGGAAGGGGTGAGGAGGAAGGGGGTGGGAGGGAAGGGGAGAGGGGGTGGAGGGAAAGGGGTGGGAGGAAAGAGGGGTGGGAGGAATGGGTGGGGGTGGGGTTGGAGGAACTGGTGGGAGGAAGAGGAAGGGGGTGGGAGGAAAGGGGTGGGAGGAATGGGTGGGTGGGTTGGAGGAACTGGGTGGGAGGAAGAGGAAGGGGGTGGGAGAAAGGGGTGGGAGGAAAGAGGGTGGGAGGAATGGGTGGGGTGGTTTGGAGGAACTGGTGGGAGGGAGAGGAAGGGGTGGAGGAAGAGGAAGAGGGTGGGAGGAAAGAGGGGTGGGAGGAATGGGTGGGGTGGGTTGGAGGAACTGGGTGGGAGAGGAGAGGAAGGGGTGGGAGGAAAAGGAAGAGGGTGGGAGGAATGGGTGGGGTGGGGTTGTAGGAAACTGGGTGGGAGGAGAGAGGAAGGGGTAGGGGGAAAGAGGGGTGGGAGGAATGGGTGGGGGTGGTTGTAGGAACTGGTGGGAGGAAGAGGAAGCGGGTGGGAGGAAAGAGGGTGG
>NC_134888.1:15936848-16056848 GCF_041734735.1 Babylonia areolata | reverse complement strand
CGGAGACGCACCCTCTCAGCCAGCATCACGACGAGGAAGCAGATCCGGACGACCCCCAGCAGAACGAGGAAGCCGACCCCCACAACGACAGCCTCCCGGAAACAATCCCGCAGCACCAAAACCACGCAGAAGAAAGTCACCACCACCACTACCGCTCGAACCCCGAGAAGGGCTCTCCCCCCAGTGCCGCCGCTGACGACGCGCTGACAGGCTCCAGACAGAGCAAGCCCGGCCTCAGCCAGAAAAGCGTGTGTCTGTTCGTTCTTCTGTACATCACCTACTCCGTCTTCTTCACCTTCTCCGTCACTCTGTCCATCCTGTACCTGACGCACCGAGCCGTGACGGGAGGGGTGGGCGGGGTGGCCAACTTCACCTGGGAGCTGCAGAGGGAGCTGAACGCCTCCTTCCACAAGGTGCAGCGGCACGAGCGGGAGGAGGAGCTGCGGCTGTTCCGCTCCGTGGACTCGAGGCTGCAGGCCTGCGCCCACCACCTCCAGCGTCAGAACCGGGAGCACCTGCAAGGTTACCTGGACCACCTCACCTCGGTGCTGGACCACGTCTACCTCCAGGGCGGTGCCATCGAGACGCTGGCAGGCACGTCCATCATGCAGAACTCCTCCATGTACGCCGAAGAGATCCAGCAGTTCATGGTGGACTGCAACAGGACGGTGCAGAGCGTCCTCGACCGCTTCGACCACTTCTTCCTGCTGCACGTGAAGGACCTGTCGCGGAGCGGCTGGCTGGACTTTGCCCGCGAGGTCTTCCTGACCCAGGAGGGCGACCGCGCGGACCGGAAGTACATGTCCCAGGACCAGCTGGCCCGCTTCCTGGACTGGCTGCAGGTGGACAAGGTGCACGAGCTGTTCGCTGTGTCCCAGGCGGTGGCTGAAGGGTGAGTCGGCTTCCTGGGGTGGAGGGGGGCGGCGGGCGCGGGGAGGGGGGGGGGTTAGGGTACACTGTGGGGGGTGATTGTGGATCGGATAGGAAGGGACTAAATGGGTGGGCGTTGTGGGTCGGTGGGTGGTAGGTAGGTTTGTGTGTTTGTGATAATTTGAGTATGTATGTGTACGTGTGATGATTGGAGTAAAATTATGTGTGTTCGTGCGTAGGCACGGGCTTATAGGTAACTTGTAAGTGATTGCTCTCTCTCTCTCTCTCTCTCTCTCTCTCTCTCTCTCTGCATTTCTCTATCTTTATCTCTTTCTGTATGCATTAATTGCCTCCCTCACCCACCCACCCTGCCCGTGTTGTTACAGAGTGTCAGTCCTCAAGCTGCCGTCCCCCAGTGACCACCTCAAGCACACGGTCACCTCCCCCTTCCGGACCTTGCCCTCCTCCCTGCCAGCGGAGCCCATGGTGGCCGCACACACCTTCCTCCTCCTCCACCCTCCTCCCTCCCTCCCCGCTCCCAGCCCCCTCCCCCTCTCCCCCGCCTCCACGGACCACCCCCACCATCCCCGCCCCCAGGCCGCCTTCCTGTACAGCGACAGACCCTCGGGCGGGGCGGTGGTTCAGGGTGACGACGTCAGCGAGGACATCAACGGTTCTCGGAGCCAGCCTCTGACGGGTGAAGAGGCTGCTGCTGCTGAGGAGGAGGAGGAAGGGGAGGGAGTGTTGGGGATGCGGGTGCACGTGATGCTCGGCCTGCTCCTGGCGATGGACGCGCTGCTCTTCGCCTTCCGCATGTCGTGGATGGTGAGGCAGCTGAGGGCGGCTCGGGCCGGGCAGGAGGACCGGGTCCCCACGGACCCTGTGAGCCAGAAGCTGCTGGCCATCCAGACGGGGCACCACGTGTCCCGCATGCAGGACATCTACCAGACGCACCGCTACACCCGCCAGAACAGGGAGAACCTCACCTCGGAGGAGCGGGCCTCGCACGGCGAGCTCAACGTCTTCTTCTGCCAGGCCTACCCCAGGTCCAAGGACGACATCCTGCGGCAGATCATGGAGCAGAAGATCAACGGCGGGAGGATAGGGCTGGGGCTGGGGCAGCAGCAGGAAGAGCGGCGACCTCCGGAGGTGAAGCCCCCCAGCCCTCAGCACGTCGTCAGTCAGTGGCGCGCCGTGCGGGAGATGTGGGCGTTGTTGTACTGGCTGCAGAGGGTGGTGGTGTCGCAGCTGCTGTGGCGGGCTGTGGTGACGTGCGTCCTGGTGGTGCTGCTGTGTGTGCTGCTGTACACAGCTGACTTGTGGCTCACCGCCGACAACCTGAGGATCCTGGTCGGGGGTCAGTCTGCCCTCAGGGACCTGCAGCTGCAGGTGACGTTGTCTGTGTGTGTGTGTGTCTGTCTGTCTGTGTCTGTCTGTCTGTCTGTCTATGTCTGTCTATGTGTCTGTGTGTGCCTGTGTGTGTGTGCATGTCTGTGTCTTTGTCTGTGTATGTGTGTGTGTGTCTACCTGCCTGTCTGTCTCTTTGTGTGTGTCTGTGTGTGTGTGTGTGTGTCTGTCTGTCTGTCTCTCTCTCACTCTCTCTCTCTCTCTGTCTGTGTGTGTGTGTCTGTCTGTCTGTCTGTCTGTCTATGTGTATGTGTCTGTCTGTCTTTGTGTGTGTGTGTGTCTGTCTGTCTGTCTGTCTCTGTCTCTGACTGTGTGTGTGTGTGTGTGTGTGTGTCTGTCTGTCTGTCTCTCTCTCTCTCTCTCTCTCTCTCTCTCTCTCTCTCTCTCTCTCTCTCTCTCTCTGCCAGTTTGGACTTAGTGCTGCCGCCTGTCTCTCTTGTCTGTAACGGTTTTTTTTTTCTTTTTCTTTACAACAGCCAGTGAAAGTTAAACAGTGGTTTTGTAGCTTGTTGAAATTCAAAATCAACACACACACACACACACACAGAGAGAGAGAGAGAGAGAGAGAGAGAGAGAGAGAGAGAAAAGGTGTCAATGTAATGAACAGCAAAGCAGTTTTGTTTTATTTTTATATGGCTGTAACTGGAAAATTCTACACAAAAATGAAGAATTTCCTCCCTATAGACTTAAGACGACAGAAAATAAGACAAACAGTGTAATCACGTCGCTGAAAGCTAGAGTTTTAATGCAGTTTTCTGTGTGTGTGTGTGTGACGTGTGTCTGTTGTGTGTGTATTTCTGTGTGCCTGAGTGCGTTTGTGTGTGTGTGTATCTGTCTGTCTGTGTGTGCGTGTGTCTGTGTGTGCGTGTCTGTGTATGTGCCTGTGTGTCTGTGCGTGGTGTGATCTGTGTGTACATGTGTGTGTGCATGTGTGTGTGTGTGTGTGTGTGTGTGTGGCTACAGGTGCACATGACCAACCGTCACCTGGCAGACCTGGCCGCCCACCTGTCCACAGTGCTGCAGGGCCACACCCACACGGTGCGCCAGGAGATGTCTGCCTCCACCCACCTCCTCGCCTCCACCCTCAACACACAGGTCAGAAACGTATGGATACTTACGATCATATATAGCGCATATCCTCTCAGTCAGTGACTAAGCGCTTTTCAAACTCGGGGGGTCATTTAATTTCACGACAGGCTGCCTACCTGTGTAGAGCCGACTGATGGCTGCCACTGGGCGCTCATCGTTCGTTTCCTGGTATCATTCAATCAGATTTCAGGGGTGAGGGTTTTGTTCGTTGGGGGTAGGGTGGGCTGACAGTGTTGGCGGTGTGTCTGTCTGTTTGTTTATCTGTCTGGCTCTGTGTGTGTGTGTGTGTGTGTGTGTGTGTGTGTGTGTGTGTGTGACTGGAGTGCTATATAATTAATTTCAAAAGCTTCGCTTGTGATGACTGGTGGTGCAACCGTTGATTCAGATAAGTAGACTTCGTTGTCAGTAACCTATCTTTTTAAATTCTCCAAAATCACCGCTAAATACTGTCGAAATTTATCTGAGTTTAGAATACAAAATAAAATGTATAAATAAAAAAAAGAAGGAGAAGAAAGAAAATTATTTGTGGTAGAAGCTGATGAATTTCGTATTTGTTTGTTTATTTCTGTTGTTTTGAGGGTGTTGTTTCCTCAACTATTTAGACTTAAGTATAAGTAGCTGTAGAAGTAGGCTAATAGCAGCAACAGCAGTGGAAGTCACGAAGGTGTAGGAGTGGTAGCAGTTGTAGATGTACCAGTGCCAGCGACGACAGCAGCAGCACTTTACATCTTTGTTCATCTATCTGGAAATTAACTTTGTCAAGTTCAGTGCCAGGGGGAAAAAATAGAAAGTGGTGTTTGAAGTCACAAAACAATATCCGAAACAATAAGCCTAAAACTGAGAAAATGGTCTGGGGATATACCACTCCAGATAAAATTGTGTGAATTTTCAACCTTCCAGTGTTATTTCCCTTATTCTGATGACGTCATCAGTGACGTCACTTTGCACGTAGGTGATACGTTCTACGGCACACAAGGGTTGTGAATTAATGTAGTGAAAGTTTCATTGACTGCACTTGCAGCAAGAATACCCCAACTCACGCAGAAAGTGTGTTGATGTGTGCACGCGTTCCAGCGAGATCTACTGGTCAGCCTTTTGGAGCGCGTGTGCTCAGGGACGGCCACTCCCATGTGCAACACTCTGTCCAACTTCACTGACCTCCCTTTGCCAGACCTTCCTGTCTGGCTGCCCTGCAACTTTCTGCCACCCGTGCCCACCCTCTACCGCGGTAAGTAAGGTTGGGGTGTGGATGTGTGTGTGTGTGTGTGCCTGTGTGAATGTGCATGTGTGAATGTGCGTGTGTGGGTGTGCGTGCGCGCACGTTTGTGTGCACGCGGGCTTGTTCTACATCCTTTGAACTATGGCGAGTGAGGCTCCCTTATTACTATATATCACATCCCCTTCTTTTATCCAAACCCTTCATTCAGATGAGACTGTATCGCAAAATCATGGGCATCTCTTTTCAAAGACCCCATCATGAACGAAGACGTTCAGAACCGTGTCTGTCAGAGCAGACACTGGACCCACGACATGACGACCCCCTGTCCATTGTCAAAAAGCAGCAGGTAGAAATGTAGTAGAGGTGTGGCCATGTGATTTCTTCATCATCTGCTTCTTCTTCGTTCGTGGGCTGCAACTCCCACGTTCACTCGTATGTACACGAGTGGGTTTTTACGTGTATGGCCGTTTTTACCCCGCTATGTAGGTAGCCATACTCCGTTTTCGCGGGTATGCATGCTGGGTATGTTCTTGTTTCCATAACCTACCGAATGCTGAAATGGATTACAGAATCTTTAATGTGCGTAATTGATCTTCTGCTTGCGCATACACACGAAGGGGGTTCAGGCACTAGCAGGTCTGCACATATGTTGACCTGGGAGATCGGAAAAATATTCGCCTTTTACCAACCAGGCGCCGTCACCGAGATTCGAATCTGGGACCCCCAGATTGAAAACCCAACGCTTAAACCATTCGGCTATTGCGTTGTATTCGACAGGGAACATGAATTATTCTTGGTCACGAACTGGCCCTGAAATATTGCTCCAGTGTAAACATATGCCATCGTTATTCTTCACTTTTGCTGCTTCTCTTTTTTCCTCAGATTCCACGTGGGGTTTGGGGAGCGTTCTTTTGTGGGGGAAAAACTTCCATCACAAAACTGGCCCTGAAACGATGCTCCAGTGTATAAATATGCCATCGTTATTCTTCATTCACGCTTCTTCTTCTTCTTTTTTTCTTTCTTTCTTTCTTTCTTTTTTCTCTCTCCTTCCTTTCCTCCCATCCCAGACGTCGGCAACGAGGACCTGGACCAGATGGTGGCCCAGCAGCTGTCACCCTTGCTGAGGACGGCCAAGCGCTGGCTGTCGTGCACGTGCAGCCTCCTCACCGCTGCCCTCCTCCTCCTCTTCCTCTGCCACGCGGGGGCCACGGTGGCCCGCTGCCACCTGCTGCTGCGGGGCCGGGTGGCGCGGGTTCAGATCTTCCAGATCAGCGAGAGCACGGGCAACACGTTGCTGGGCGAGGGTCCCTACGGCCACCACCACCACAAGCCGGGGACCATGCAGAGGAGCGCCTCCTGGCTGGAGAGCTGCGAGAGCGGGGTCTACGTGGGCGAGAACGAGGCGGACAGCCACCACCACCACCACCCCGCCAGCCGGGACGTGTGACTATAGACAGACAGCGGGGCTGCAAGTGTGTAGGGGGTGGGGGGGAGGGGGTGAAGGATGTGGTGAGGGGGTGGAGGGGGTGGAGGGGGGGGGCCAGGTGACTGTGCTCCGTGTGGGAGGGCAGGGCGGGGGAGGGAGAGGTGTAAGGTAGGGGGAGGGGGTGCAAAGGGACTGTGCTGTGTGTGGGAGGGCGGAGGGTGGGGAGAGGTGTAAGGGGGAGGAAGCTGGATGATGGTGCTGTGCTCTGCTCTGCTCTGTTGTGTGTGTGTGTTTGTGTGTGTGTGTGTGCCGTGTGCGAGTAATATTTTTGTGTGACTGGTTGTGGTGACATCGGGCTGGCTGTGCGTGGGAGAGGGCTGACAGCTACCACCCTCCATGAAAAATAATAATTAAAAAAGATGTGTGACAAACCCAGGCTACGTGACAATGGGACAATGTGTACAGCCTCTAAACAATGGTGATAACGCTTCATGTGACTGTGTGGGGCATCACTGTCATGGGATGTATACATATAATCATAGATATTATAGACAGTGGAATGACAAAAGAGTGTACATACGACTATAAATGTCATGTCAGTGGCGTTGGCTGATAGCAAACATGATTATAATGTAATGTACATGTGATAATAGACATGACAGTTGCAAGGAACTGAGAGAACACAAAGTACTGAGCCCCAACAGAAACAGCCCAGAGATGTGTTATAATGATAATAATAAACATCGTGACAGAAGACAGTACCCGTTGAACAGAACGGCCCGGACCTCAAGCGCTGTCTCAAAAAAGTTTTGTTGTTGTTGTTGTTGTTTTATCGCAGTTTGTTGAGCAAGAAGTCAATGCTAGCAGTATGGGAGAGTATAAAACTGACAGCAGTCAAACCGTGCTCACTGCGCTGGACTTAAGGTTCCGTGAACGTCAGGAGTGTGTGAGTCCCCTCTGACCACGACTGATTCACACACACTCATCGCTGCAACATAATAATTTTTATAAAGAACTGTTTTGTATATAGATTGAAGTGGGGGTGGGGGGAAGGGAGGGTTCCAAACGGAAACGCCGGAATATTAAAGTAGATGGGTGAAAAGATAGAGACATCGTTTTGGAATCTTTATTATTTTTTTTTTTTTTTTTACACCATTCAAACTGTGTCGCACTTGAAATGACGGTGAAGAATGTATAAGAAAAAGATTTTTTTTTTTTTTTTAAAGAAGTAAAATGGTACTGGCAAAACGAACGTGCTGTGAATAAAAGAGCACAGTGACGGAATATACACGAACAGAGAGGACAGGAATTTCACCAGCGCTGTGTATATAGTCAAGCGATTTGTTCAGATGGTGCCCTGCAGAAATAGGTAGAACTGTGGGTGAAATGAAATGTACTGAGTAAAATGAAGAAATACAAGGCCGAAAGGGGAGAGGAAAAGAAGAAGAATGTGCGACGGTGAACACATTGTGATGGACAGAGAAAAGAAACTGTAAAGGGTGTTTTTGTGCATGCGACACTGTCTCAATATGTATAATATTCATTGCTCTCTCTCTCTCTCTCTCTCTCTCTCTCTCTCTCTCTTCTTGCTGTCTTCGTGCGCACGCGTGTGTGTGTGTGTGTGAAGACAGGCCATCACTTCAATTCATGAACAATAACAAATTTCCACGATAGGTCGGAAATTGAGGAAAACGTTGCAATGGGGGAAAAGGGGATAAGGGGCTATAACTACAGACAGCAGTTTTTGTTCACAACGTCAGAGCTGACAAGAGTACGCTCCCCTGCAGAAATGTGAAGCCATGTCACAATTCTAAACACGGGCGCTATGACAAAAATATATATCTTGATATTTGTTTTCTTTCTTTTTCTTTTTCTTTCTTTTTTTTCTTTTTGTTGCTGTTGTTGTTGTTGTTGTTTGTTTGTTTGTTATTAGCACAAACCATGTAACAGTAGGAGAGAAGTAATATGGTGCGTTTGCTTCATACTTTACAGATTACAGTTTGCGTTCTGTTTGTATCACTGAGTCAAAGAAAGTCTCTTACCAGCCTATAAAAATGAGTATCTAATTAACAAAGTTTGTTGTCGTTTTTCTTGTCCTGATCTTGTTGTTGTTATTACTGTTATCATGTGTGTTATGTATATCTGTGTGTGTGTGTGTGTGTGTGTGTGTGATGTTATATCTTGGAAATGAAACGGCGTTTATGTTGCTGAAATATAATTTCCCACCCCCTCCAACTTGTACATTTTCTGTAATTTATATATATTTTTTTAAACTGAGCGAGTACATGACAAACTCACAACCCCTCTACTCTTTCACAGGTGTACTGAACGATTTTGGGGTTTTTTTCCCCCCCG
The DNA here is from genome assembly GCF_041734735.1 of Babylonia areolata. Taxonomy (NCBI): domain Eukaryota; kingdom Metazoa; phylum Mollusca; class Gastropoda; order Neogastropoda; family Buccinidae; genus Babylonia; species Babylonia areolata. The sequence goes on along the minus strand of NC_134888.1, from coordinate 16,048,482 downwards.
CAATTAATGATCGACTGTTACATGTATTGGATCGTTTGTAAATCGGACCAACATAAGTGTGTTGATATTGCTGCGTCACTTGCCTGATAAAATGATGGATATTTATATTGAGTGGCATTTTGTTTATCACGCACTGCTGTTGTATTCATGCGCTGACAGCAATCAGGTGTCGGTGGTGTCAGCTTATATCGATAAGAAACAGGGTTGCAATTTGTCGAAAAATGTGTAAGTACGCCAATGTCCTGTTTTTCCACGGACGTGTTAAATTAATCACACGCCCCCCCCCCCCCCCCCCCCCCCCCCCCCCCCCCCCCCCCCCCCCCCCCCGCCCCCAACCCCCCCCTCCCCCACTGCAACTGTGTCTGAACAACCTCGTGTTTTCCACTGTTAAGATTTGTTTTGATATCACTGGTGAACAATATTGCTCGTTTTTTGGTATGAGAACCATCGTTGTGTAATGGTCCTTTGCCCACTTTGTTGGCAATGGTGGAATTCAGCCCCAATAATAATCATTTTTAAAAAATTTAAGTCTTGTTGTTGTTTTAGCCTGCTGCCCATGTTATTTCATATTGTTACCCGTGAAAAGATGAGGAATTAAATAATTATTTGTTGTTGCATATAATTTTAATGTTGTTGCCGTGACTGGTTACTTGACTGAAAAATGATACATAACTGTTCGTTTGTGATCACCTTGTGCTCGAATCTTAGCTTGGAGACTGACACCTGATCAGATTTCGTCATCTGATACGACAGCATGAGAAACAGACAGACAGACAGAACTCAGAACTTTTTTTATGTGAGGCCACTGACCTCTTTACATATGGCCGGCTGCCTGTGCTGTGCTAACACACACACAGAATTGATAAATAAATAAAATAAAATAAAAATGAGCAGGATGAACAACACATTCGAGAAAGAATAAACTGATGATACAAACAAATAACAAGCTGAGGGTAATTTAGAAACTTGTTTTTTTTAATCAAAACTGAGAGCTCGAGAGACAGACAGACAGGGAAGTTGGACTCTTTTTATTTCCAGTAAGCTGTCCAGCATTGCGACGTGCACAACATCATAGACGACGCGACTTCATTGGCACAGAAACCACGGCAATGACTCACACAGTGTACATTATAAATATGACACGCTATTGTTATTGGTAACCAAACTGACGATGCCCCACGTTTCGTCTCCGCACGCGCGTTTCACCTACAGAATGTCAAGTATGTTCGTTTAGCCTACAGAATGTCAAGTATGTTCGTTTCACCTACGAACACCTACAGAATTTCGAGTATGTTCGTTTAGCCTACACAATTTCAAGTATGTTTGTTTAGCCTACAGAATGTCAAGTATGTTTGTTTAGCCTACAGAATGTCAAGTATGTTTGTTTCACCTACAGAATGTCAAGCATGTTCGTTTAGAATGTTCGTTTAGCCTACAGAATGTCAAGTATGTTTGTTTAGCCTACAGAATATCAAGTATGTTTGTTTCACCTACACAATGTCAAGTATGTTCGTTTAGCCTACAGAATGTCAAGTATGTTTGTTTAGCCTACACAATGTCAAGTATGTTCGTTTAGCCTACAGAATGTCAAGTATGTTTGTTTAGCCTACAGAATGTCAAGTATGTTTGTTTCACCTACAGAATGTCAGGTATGTTCGTTCAGAATGTTCGTTTTAATCTACAGAATGTCAAGTATGTTTGTTTCACCTACAGAATGTCAAGTATGTTCGTTTAGCCTACAGAATGTCAAGTATGTTTGTTTCACCTACAGAATGTCAGGTATGTTCGTTCAGAATGTTCGTTTAGCCTACAGAATGTCAAGTATGTTTGTTTCACCTACAGAATGTCAAGTATTTTCGTTTTGTCTCCGCCTACGCCTTGTGTACCAGACTACAGTAGCCTGTTGTAAACATCCAAATACATTTTGAATAAGTATATTAATGACATTAACACCTGTTAAAATGTGCACTGACTCTAAATGTGAAATGCGTGAATCATTACGAGCATGCGTCCAGTATTTCCGTTAGCCGTTTGCTCGTTTACAAAGGCATCTTTAATCCTCTTCAGGCGTTCATTTATAATAATAATAATGGTATTTATATAGCGCTGGATCTTGTGCAGAGACAAATCAAAGCGCTTTCGCACCAGTCATTCACACGCATGCATAACTCTAAAACTGTAGAAACAAAAGACACGGAAGGGCAGGCAAGGGAGGCTATTTTGGGAAGAGGTGGGTTTTAAGGCCAGACCTGAAAGAGCTGAGAGTAGAGACTTGACGAAGCGAAAGAGGAAGTTCATTCCAATCACAAGGTTCAGAGACAGAGAAAGAACGGCGGCCAACAGTCGAGTGTTTGAATCTGGGTATGCGTAAACAGAGTGGATCCGAAGCCGATCGTAGTGAGCGAGATGGAGTGTAGAGGTGAAGGCAGCCGCAGAGATAGGAAGGGGCAGTTTTGTGAATGCATCTATAACATAGAGTGCTGATCTTGTACTTTATTCGGTGTGAGACAGGGAGCCAGTGGAGATGTTGCAAAAGAGGACTGATGTGCTCAGATCTTTTCTTTCTGAGGACGAGTCGGGCAGCAGAGTTTTGTATACGCTGAAGGGACTGAATGGATGAAGCAGGCAAACCAGACAATAGAGAGTTACAGTAGTCAAGGCGAGAGAGAATGAGAGAAACGACAAGTCTAGATGTTGCGTCAGTGGACAGATATTTCCGGACGGCACTGATGCGCCGCAGTTGACAGTAGCAGGACTGACATGCCTGACTGATAAATTTTTGCATGGACAGTGTATTGTCAAGGACAACACCGAGGTTCCTGACTGACGTGGAAAGAGTGATGGATGTACTGCCAAGTTTGATTGTGTCAATTGTGATGGAAGACAGTTTTTGTTTAGTTCCTATGATCATTGCTTCAGTTTTGTCCGCGTCCAATTGTAACTTATTTCGAGTCATCCAGTTTTGAATGTCCAGGAAGCAGTTGGATGTTTCTTGCAAGAGCGACAACAATTTTTCAGGGGTATCACTCTTCTGGAGTTGAGTGTCATCAGCATAAGAATGATGACTGATATTATGGCGGTTGATAATTTCAGCGAGAGAAGCAGTGTACAGTGTGAAGAGCACTGGGCCTAAAACAGATCCCTGTGGGACTCCATGTTCGATTTTAACGGGTTCAGATTGGAAATGATCAACAATGACAGACTGGAATCGATCAGTGAGATAAGATTTGAACCAGTTTAGAACAGTGCCGTTGATACCAAATGTAAAATGAAGACGGGAAAGAAGGATTGAATGGTCTATCGTGTCAAAGGCGGCTGACAGTCGAGAAGAGTGAGAAGGGAAATTTTTCCTGAGTAGGACGCTATCAGTAGATTTAGTCTGTGAATGTTTTGTTTTGTTTTTTGTTTAGGTTTTGTTGTTGTTTGTTTGTTTTTTTGTTGTTTTTTTGTTTTTTTGTTTGTTTGTTTGGGTTTTTTTGGGTTTTTTGTTGTTGGTGGTGGGGTTTTTTTGTTTTTGTTTTTTTCGGGTTTGTTTGTTTGTTGTTGTTTGTTTTGTTTGTTTGTTGTTGTTTTTTTTTTTGGGGGGGGGGGGGCGGAGGGGGGGTTGTTGTTTTTTTTTGGTACTCTTCGTGTTCAACAGCTCCAGGGCAGAGTTCAGAAGACTGAACGCAGATTCAGTTACAATCTCAGTTGTCTTAGCACCACTGCATAAAGAATTATTATATTCGAAGTATTTTCATTTGTACAAGCAATGGTTAATTTCCAGTTAAAGATGTATTGTATCCGTGTAAAATGCGTGGCCTGATTTTATTACAGATTTTAGAATTTAAAAAAATCAAACGTTTCTGCCAGTGGATTCAGTCACTAATGTGCCACCATCTTGCTTTTTTTGCGTTTTTCGTCCAGTAAACCATGGAAATGTAACCAGTAGGTGCAATAATTTAGGATGCTAAAATTAGACAGTAGCCGATGCGGTCAGTGGCTGAAGGGAGGATCACAGGTGTCAGGTGAGTGTAGCTCGTCACACCTCCCATCATTGCTCTGTTCTGTGTCAGTTCGCTGTGATGTGCTGTACATCTCAAGCCCGTCACAACTGGATTGTTCCGCCATCAGGTAGGGAGATTCGATTCAAGGTCACTCACTGTCACGCTGAAAGCCTGCCTGCCTTTCTACTTCTAGGTTCTCTCCCATGATCTCATCGAGATCAGAAACAGGTTTTCTAAACTCATGAAGCCTAATTCGGTTCCAGACAGAATTCACCACGATATTGACATATGGGAGACTTCCACGAAGTGTCGAGAAAACCATGATCGTCTTGTTGACGGGTAATCAGTGACAATTCAGTAGGAACTGCTGCTGAAGTTGATAGCAAAATAAGCTTACTAGTTTTGCGAATCCAACCAATCGACACCTGATTTTTGTGGATGTAAATCACAAACAAAATATTACAACTCTCTCAGGAACGCTTTGTCCCTACCCTTCCCATTAACCAGAAAGGGAGATATATATTTGTAATGTGTCGATAACCATAGCCAATAGGCCTATGTCGATTGCGCGTGTCAGCGTTATGTTCAAATCGGTGCGCGATTAAGCTTGTGTATAAAAAGCTTGCATGTCAACATCTGTGTCGAATCTTTTAAGTTCTACTCTCCAGAATGTCCAAGGTACGGTTTCCTTCTACGATGCTGTCCGTGTGTCACACTCTTCAGGAGTAGGGCCTGCCCATCAGGTGATCAACGTCCGGTCAGGCCACAATGAAGAAGTTGTACTATATCACGTGTGTTTGTGTGTGTGTGTGTGTGTGGAGAGAGAGAGAGAAGAGAGAGAGAACGGAACGGAATGGTTTATTTGCATATAGGCCTGAGCCCCCATGCAAGTGAAGGGGTTGGTTCACATGAATATAGTACAAGTCAGTGAAACAGCTAAAGCAAACAAGCATAAGTACAGATAACAAAACTAGAATCATATTCATTTCAGGAAGCAGCGATTTCTCTAAGTTTATAAGCCTTATACAAAACACAACAAATCACGAACGCCTTTTACTGTTGCTTGACGACATTAACAGACTTTGTTTCAACAGAGAGGAATGTTTGTAGTATTCTGGTTTTATAAACATTTCACGAATAGTTCTGAGTGTCTGGCAACCAAGGACAAAAATGTCCCTCATTTTCTTGGGATTCATTAGAGAGAGAGAGAGATGAGAACACACAAGTACAGTTGATTACCACATACGCACCGCACGCATAAAATGACGAAAGGGTCTTTTCTCTTCTGGAGAGAACCCTCGTTTCATTATTCAAGTTTGCAGATTTTGTTGTTGTTATGTTGTTTTTCGTATGATAGTTTGTTATTTTGGAGTGGGGTTGCTCACACCCTCACCTCCCACCTCCACCCCGCCAATCATCTCCAATTTTTGTTCTTTAATTTCAGTACCTTTCTGTCTGTCATTTTGGCCACAGCGCTCACATTGGTACAGACGTGGTGTGGCGTGTGTGCATTGGTTTTTGCCTACTTGCAGTGGTTCTTACCTTGAAGAAGATGAGAGAGAGATTGGAGGAGGGCGTTTTCAGTTCAATTTGTGCAAAGATTACATTTAAAAGCAAGAATGAGTGTCCCAATGTGCGACCGCCACTCCTCGTTTTCTTCTGACGATTTAGGTTTTGAATTATCAGTGATGGGTCTTCAGTGCAAATGACGTGTTGCAAAGAATGGGGCGTGTGTATTATGATGTGCAATGGTTCCACTGACCAGTCGCGTGTTAATTGTGAATGTTGCACGTTTAAGCTGTTCTGAACACACACACACACACACACACACACATATATATATATATATATATATGTATATATATATATATATATATATATAATGAGTAGTATAAATATCCATGTACATTTGAAACTAGGGTACTGTGCTGGCCTAATATTGATGATGATTGGTTGGTCTCGACTGTGACCAACATTTCAACTGTTTAGTGTTTGGTCAGCTTGAGATTGTGTGAAATAGGTAAGAGCTCGTCTTTGTGCGTTTTGGGGTGTGGTTTAAGTTAATTTCTAAGTTATATATAAATGTTATGTGTGTGTGCATGTGTGTGTGTGTATGTGTGTGTGCCTGCCTGCCTGCCTGCATGCATGCATGCTTGTGTGTGTGTGTGTGTGTGTGTGAAGTGTTTCTGTCGAGTCATTTGCAAGAGTGCATGTCCGTCCATTGCGTGTTAAGCAATGTGGCTAAACTCGGTGGGGTTTAGCTTGATAAACTGTTTTATGTTGTTTCAATTTCGTTTCGTTACTAGCTTATTTCGTTGTATATACTTTATGAACATACCTCTGTATCGTAAAGTTTAATCATACGGACAGAATTGCACTGTTCTATTTAAACCAAACGAAGTGTCTCGGATTGCGAGGTAGGTATACATCCTTCATGTCCTGTCTTCATCTTTTTCCTGTTCAGGATGATAAAGTTGAAGCCTGTGTTAATCGATGAAGGTCAACACATGTAGACATCAGTACACCACTGACAATCACAATCACTGGGAATAGTGTGGGAGCGTTAATCTTACCGAAGACACAGCAACACCGACATTCGTAAATCGGTCGCGCGTTTTACTTGAATGCAATTTCTAATTCTTTCAAGTTTGCATCTAGTCTGGTTTCCTTTATGAATAAAATAATATAATAAAATAAAATAAAAAATTTTTTAAAAGATATATCGTGTTGAAATGCAGAAAGCTTATTTGGATGATACACCGAAATACGTCGGTTTTTAGGTAATTCTCGTCGTGCCCTGTGAATCATAAGGTCACCAGCGAAGATTTCATCTGCTGCACGTCTTGGGCTGAATGCGTAGGCATATAAAGTACCAATGTTTTTTTGGGTGAGGGACGGAGGTGGTGGTGGTGATAGTGGTAGTTTTTGTTGCTTCCTGCTTTATCCATTCACACACACAAACACATACGTATGTGTGTGTGTGTGTGTATGTATATATATATATATATATATATATATATATATATATTCTCTTGGCGTCAGTTCCTTCTCCCAATTACTCTTTTTTTCCCTTTTTTTCTTTTTTTTTTTTTTTTTAATAATGAACTCCCACATTGTAAAACATTACTGTCATTTCGACGTGACTGTGTTGCGAGGTTTTTTTGTGATGTTTTTGTCGATGCGCTATTTGAAACGTTATCTCATATAAGCAGGGGTTGGGGTTTTTTGTTGGGTTTTTTTTGTTGTTGTTGTTGTTTGTTTGTTTGTTTTGGGTTGGTTTTTTTTTAAGTTTGCTGCAGTTTTCGTTTTCTTTACATTTTTCGTTTGACAGTTCGAGTATGTGTTCCATCAAGTCAACATCATCATTTCATCGCTATCTCCATTTCCATGTCACACATGAAATCCAGGCATGTGTAAACTTTTGTTCTTTTTGTTTTTCTATAAGTTTATGTGATTCTGCATGAGTGTATATGGGTATGCGTGCGCGTGTGCATGCGCACGTGTGTGTGTGTGTGTGTGTGTGTTTGCTGCTTCCCTGTTTCCATCTCACTATCTGTGTGTGCCTGCGTGTGTACATGTGTTGAATATTTTTTTCCACTTTACTTTTGACCAAAAGTTGTTTTTCATCTTAGATTATATTTTCAAATATCGTAAAGGAGTAAACTGATATTCAAAACTGATATTCAAAGGCATTTTCAACTGACCAGATATACATCTATATAATACACCAATCCTGTGACTTGTTCAGTACACACGTGAGAAACAGTTTCTCTGTTTGACGATTAGGAGTCATGTCTCTAATGAATGATCATTGTTAATTATCAAGATGTCGGGTATTTCATGTTCAAAGAATGGCAAAAGAAGCGACCAACTCGTTAATGTTGGAGACTGGTGTTTGAAAAATGATATAATGCCCAAACATTTGTTGTTATCCTGTTATGAACTGTATGTAGATTGAATCTTGAATATACTTTGATAATGTCTGGACCCGAGTAAAACTTGTTTTGAAATCGTGTTCTCGTGTGTGTGTGTGTGGATTTTGTTAAGATGTGACATGTTTGTATTTCGCGTACATATGTGCACGCGAGGAAGAAAATGTGGCGGAGTTGTGCGCGCGCGTGGGGTGCGGGGGTGGGGGCAGACAGAGAGAGAGAGAGAGATAGAGAGAGTGTTTTTTGTGGGGGGGAGGGTGTTGGGGGGGGGGGGGGGTGAGTGTGTGTTCAGGTTTGTGTGTGAAAGAGAGAGAGAGAGAGAGCGGTTTTGTGGGGGGGGTGGGGGTAGGGGGGAATGAGTGTGTGTTCATGTTTGTGTGTGTGTGAGAGAGAGAGAACAGAAAAATCCAGACAGCTGAAAGCGAATAAGTGGCTGTGTTCTGCTCGCCAGGTGCGCACTGGGTGCACATGACTGTACGCATGGTTTTGGAAAATGACAGTGCTGATTCTGCCATGAAGAGCAGCTGTGATGAAAGTGTCTAGGAAGTTGTAGTAGTAGAACTGGGCTGTTCGACTGATCATGTAAGTACTGTGCGAGAATGTGTAGTGTCTTTATCGACCGTGGTTTTCAAAGTGTTACTTGTCCAACCCGTTTAGGATTTTCCACTGTAATGTTAAACCTTCGGTGAAGTTTATTTAGAAGCAAAATTGACTTGGGAGCTATTACACCATTTTCGCTTTGGTTCTTTGTTGTTGTTATTAGTGTTGTTGTCTATGACTGCTGCTAAAGCGGCAAGGATCTCTGTAAATCCCAAAAGGAAACGTTTTCCTTTAAGTCCCACCCCTACTACCCGCGCACTCCGCCCCACCATCCAGTCATGTAAGAGTTCCTTTATGTAAGACATTAAGGCTTGGGTGGTTACAAAAAAAAAGACACACAAAAACACAACAACAACAAAAAACATGCCAGATCTTTTTGGATATTTATTATGAGCTGGCTGACCAAAATCAGGGAACTATCGATGTTGGGTCGCCAGGAGGCCACACACCACAGGAGACTGCCCTGCTGCTGAGTCACTTCAGTGTTCAGTAGTGCCAGTTCTGAATTAACACACTCAGGACACCACCTACTAAGCCCTCTACTTAACGACACTAATCGCTGTGTTGCGGAGCCAAACGAAGTGTGTGTCCCCTCCAGAGCGGAGACCGTCACCGCGTCACTCCAACGACAGTCCCCCGTGAATCTGCCGACACCGAAGACCTTGACAGGACTCACCCCAAGCACGAAAGCGGAGGGGTTATTGAAACTGATGTCACCATGAGAGCAGGGCATGAAAAGCCACAGAATTTGGGACAGTGGTTTTATATACTGATGATGGAGGAGGAGGATGGTGATGATGATGATGCTGTGGAGGTCCATTTTAAGTTTGGGACTAAGTGACAATGCTGCACTCTACGCTTCCTTGCATAACGATATCCCGGCGTTAACCAGGCCCGAGAGATACAGACACCGTCGCGATAATGCCCTAAATCTTGGCGACAGCGCCGTATTCTACAGATACAGACACTTGCAGCGTTGGTCAGGTTTTTGATCAGCACACAGAAAGACACATCCATGAAGTGAATGACATTCGACTGTGTAGCCCAAAGTCTTCCCATTTAAGACCAGAGCACGCTCAACTCTGGGTATGAACCCGCAGCATCCCGGATTTTTTTTTTTTTTTTTTTTTTTTAAAGAAAAACATCCCCAGGGAATCGAACCCGCGTCCTCCAAATCCGAGACGCAAACCACTTTGCTACGGCGGCTGGTCCATAATCTTTGACGGAAAGTATCTGGTACTGGATTGGGGGGATGGGGCGGGGGGTGGGGGAAGGGGGATTGCTGACGTCAGAGTTGGCTGGATGCGGATGTGTGGATGTTTGCTTTGAAAATATTTCGTGGTTCTGTATGGGGCGACTGATGAGAGCCGGCAGCGCTGATTTTCATCTGTGTGTGTGTGTGTGTGTGTGTGTGTGTGTGTTGTATTTGTATTGCCAGTCTTTCTGCCACCAAGACACCCCACACAGTATATGTCAATATACCTGTTTTCCCCCATCAGTTTCGCCCCACGGGCGTCGCAGGAAGCTGTAAAAGAAGACATAACTGTCCAACATGGGATCACAAAAACGCATCCATTGTCAACTCGTGTAAAAAAAAATATGTACCTTTTAATAGTTCGATAAAATGTGGCACAATGGGAAAAAAGAAAAAGGGTACAAATGAGAATGCTGGAAATATGGATTCTTCAAACATGCTTTCTCCCACTATTTTTCAATATATCGTTTAACTATATAGTATTGTAATACTCTTCCTCAAAATAGATTTATCTGTTTTAAGAGTTGGACTGCTCTCTCCAGGGAGGGCGCATCAGAACAGTGCTGCCTCGTCCATTTCTTTATTCCTGCAAACATATTTTTTTCCTATCACCATCACTCACTTTCAAACACACACGCACGCACACACTCACACACACACACTCGCATACACACACACGCACGCACACACACACACACGCACACACACACGCACGCACGCGCACACACACACACACGCACGCACGCACGCACACACACACACATACACGGGTACACGTACACGTACATACGCACAAACGTACAAACACAACATATAGATAATCACAAAGACATACGGAAAACAGGAAAAGATGGGGTGGCGGGGGAGGGGACTGACACATGTGAGCCAGTCAATCCCTGAGACGGGTGAATCAGGGAGGTTAGATGTGACCAGAACATCTCTCTACCTCTTGCGGTGGTTCAGGCGACGCCTGATCTGGAGGGGCTTCGGGCGGTTGGCACTCAGCCCCTTCTTCAGCGGGACACCCTCCCGGTTGATCTGTGGGGGCCTTACGCTGAAAGATGAATAGAAAGAAGTGAAAAGGATTTTTTTTTTAATTTAAAAGGATAGCATAGTTAAAATCAGGTGGGTCTGCATTGAAGTCATGCAACACTTACGTTCGTATTTCCCGATTTGAAAATATCAGAAAATTTTTTTTTTGTTTAATTCCATTTTCACAAGGTCTTGTCCATTTTCATATCAGAATATCTGCGACTGTAATGGGCTATGAATTACTGGTCTCCTATTCACCTGGGATGAATACACTATTGTACTTTGTTCTGATGCTAAATCAGCGCTGTTTACAATGGAACGCTGATACCGTAAAGTGAAGAACTGAATGTTTGAGATTAGGTTTCAAGTTCATTAAACTAAGTTTAAAGGTATCAGACTCGATTTTTGCCGTGGATAAATTGTGGTCTGTCCTGGACTGAGTTAACGGATCCATTAGCTGAAGAAGACGCCATAGAACATGCCAGTGACTTGATAGTTCCCGCTTTCAATTTATCGGACATGAAATTTGATCACGTTGTAAACGAAGTGAGTCCTGCACTCTCCAAAAGATACCCTGAAGCATCCTTTTGTCCTCTTGTCCGACACACTATTGTATATGGGTACTGTTTGGAACATGCAAGCACTGGAGTCTTACATTTCACAAACAAATCCAAAGCATTTTCTATTTTATCTTGTGATACATTTGCGGACGCCTAGTCTATTCTGGTTGTCATTACTTTTCAGCATGTTAAGAAATTTTTTTTAATTCCATAATTTTTTTTTATGAACGTGTTTCTTTTGATGTTCTTAGTGACCAATTCCAATAAAGCGTTTTCTGTTATCTATACTCATGGTAACTGGCAAGTGGTGAGATTCTGATAAGCTCTCAACTGTTAAGGGAGACTTCATCCCTGCAGAATAAATCCAGCAATGCAATGAAAATAATCTACAGTACTTGGTCCAAAGTGTGAGATAAATGTACAACTGTCATCAGAACCTGTTTTGCAAATGCCATTTAAAATCATACAAACATACTGCACAACTGAATCAACTGGTTGCCAGACATATTTGTATTCAAATCCTGTGGCATTTTACGTAGTGATAGATCGCAGAAAGGTGAATTTTCAAAGAAATCATCGTCAGTTAAGATGTAATTATCACATTCTGTTCCAGCAATAAAATTCCCTGTTAATGGCAGGCAAAAGTCACGTGCGCTTTGTAGGTCCAGTATGCATTGTTCCAACATTTCCATGCCATACACTCCATGCTTTGTTTTCTAAAAAGCAGAATCATAAGGTGGAATATATCTTTACGTTTATAACAACAGTACTTTTAGCTTCAACTTTTTTTTCAACAAAAGAAGAAAGTGATATTCTAATCATAACAATTACTGTCCCGAGTACCTCCCTGGATGAGGTAACGTTTTAGCTTTAGATGTAAATATAAGATAATCTTGAAATATGGGTGAATCAAAACTAGTTGCAGTTAATGTTCCTGTTAAACAAATACAACGAAAATAATAATGAAGTTTATGAAACCCTTGTTTTCGATTGTTGACAACACACCTTTAACATTTTTGTTTAGAAAATTAATCTGAAGGGAATTTGAGTCATGTACATAGCATTGTCTGTCGGTTATCTGGAGTTGATATATCATGCACTTCACCAGACCCACCCTTTTCAAAGGACCGACAAACAGACCCTGAAGCCCAACCGAATCCCTATTTCTTGGTGCCTGGGGCACCACCAGACTTAGAAAACACTCGTTTTACTTTGAGGATCTTTTCTTCTACGCTGTTGTCTGACTTGAACTTAAAACGAGTCTGTAATGCTGCTCTGGCTGTCTGACCTTGCCGGTACTTTCCGAGTTTTCCTGTCTGGACATACTGGTCTAGGAAGCTGTACGTCTGTGTCGTAGGGTGTGGGCTGCAGACACGGACTGTCTGTCCTGATGGGTGGTTTCTCCATGAATGTGGTTTCTGTCATGTGGGTCATTCGGCTCGTCAGCACTACTGCCGTGTTTCGTGATATCAGGACTGTCAGTATTTGGTTCGATTTCAGTGTGTTCATAATTTTTTTTCTGGGATTTCAGTTTCGTCATTGCTGCCGACAACGTCCGCTTCTTTGTCATTTGCGTTTGTATTTACTGTCATCAGCTTCATGGTTGTTGCGGTCTTTTTTTTCTTTCTTTTCTTTTTAACCATTTTGTCATATTTAGCTTTGTCAGGTGTGGTATCTTCACCGTCTTCACTTTCATCATCTCTAGTCTCTTGTCTTGTGCTGTAACAATCTGTAAGTGGATCGCATCATTGTCGTTTCCACTTGTTTGAATGGGTATGTCAAGCCTGTCCTCTGTCGTGGTCAGTGAAGTGAAGTGCCCCAGGACACAGACTGTCATTCTTTGATTGTTGGCCACCTGTTTGGTTGGGGTCCTTCCTGTTTTGACCAGATGGTTCACGGGACGTTCTTTGGGTGCTAACCTTTGTAAAGACAGTTATGTCGCCGGCTGCAGGCTTTCCCCCATGCCTTACCACATCACCAGGCTGTTTTCTATACCGACAGAATGCTGGAAGAACCCCTGTTGAATTTGAGAAAACCGCCAGTCAATGAGCTGCCTTTGGGACGACATCGCATCATGATGAGACATCTTTTCACTTTTCGTGGTCAGACCTGTTAAACATGTACTGCAAATTGGATGTAAACCAGAGTGTCACGTGAAAACCGAATGCTGGTTTGAACATGTTCAAGTGCCGACATTAAGAGGGGCCAACAAGGCGTAGTGTGAATGTCCTCAAACACTAAGCGAAATGCACGTGCTACCGACAGCGATAAGACCAGTACGTTTGCCTTGAACAGAGTTAATATTTTACGCCTTTGAAAATGCTCTTCTATACTACTAGTAATTAATATTTTTTTTAAAGTTAATTTCGGTCCAGCCACTAACCTGTTCGACCATCACATAACACAGAGTCCGTGTAAACGTCTGCAAAACACCACAATGAACGGTGCACTGTAACTGTCTGTACTATAAAATAATGAAATGTACAGTTGACACACGTCCGTCTCACACCGCCACCGCTGAGAGAGCCAGAGACAGCAAGAGAGAGAGAGAGAGAGAGATGTATATATATATATATGGGTGGATGGGCATACGGACGGCAAAGTCAGTCACATTTATGGAGGGAGAGAGAGAGAGAGAGAATTTGAGAAAGTTGGGGAGGGGGGGGGAGAGGCAGTGGATAGATGGATGGAAAAGTAAGTATCAACTTTTGAATATATTCAGTCATGGAGAGAGAGAGAAAAGAGTGGGGGAGGGGGTGGGGGTAGTGAAGAAGGTGATGGATAGATGGATGGGTGTATGGACGGGTAGATGGGTGTATCAAGGACAGTGAAAGGGGCGACAAAGATGAAAGGGAAACAGGTGGTGTGGTATACCTGATGGTGACCAGGTTAAAAAAAAAAAAAAGAAGGAAAAGTCTGGATGGAACTTGGAACTGCACTTGAATGTGGATACCTTTTTTTCCGTCTGCTTTCTTGAGGGTTTTGACCAAAGTGAATACCACCTCGTCCAGCTAAAGTGAATACCACATCGTCCAGCTAAAGTGAATACCACCTCCTCTAGCTAAAGTGAATACCACCTCATTCAGCTAAAGTGAATACCACCTTCTCTAGTTAAAGTGAATACCACCTCGTCCAGCTAAAGTGAATACCACCACCTCGTCCAGCTAAAGTGAATACCACCTCGTTCAGCTAAAGTGAATACCACCTCGTCCAGCTAAAGTGAATACCACCACCTCGTCCAGCTAAAGTGAATACCACCTCGTCCAGCTAAAGTGAATACCACCTCCTCTAGCTAAAGTGAATACCACCTCCTCTAGCTAAAGTGAATACCACCTCATTCAGCTAAAGTGAATACCACCTCGTTCAGCTAAAGTGAATACCACCTCGTTCAACTAAAGTGAATACCACCTCCTCTAGCTAAAGTGAATACCACCTCGTCCAGCTAAAGTGAATACCACCTCCTCTAGTTAAAGTGAATACCACCTCGTTCAGCTAAAGTGAATACCACCTCCTCTAGCTAAAGTGAATACCACCTCCTCTAGCTAAAGTGAATACCATCTCGTTCAGCTAAAGTGAATACCACCTTGTTCAGCTAAAGTGAATACCACCTCCTCTAGCTAAAGTGAATACCACCTCGTCCAGCTAAAGTGAATACCACCTCGTTCAGCTAAAGTGAATACCACCTCCTCTAGCTAAAGTGAATACCACCTCGTCCAGTTAAAGTGAATACCACCACCTCGTTCCGCTAAAGTGAATACCACCACCTCGTTCAGCTAAAGTGAATACCACCACCTCGTTCAGCTAAAGTGAATACCATCTCGTTCAGCTAAAGTGAATACCACCTCGTGCAGCTAAAGTGAATATCACCTCCTCTAGTTAAAGTGAATACCCACCTCGTCAGCTAAAGTGAATACCACCTCCTCTAGCTAAAGTGAATACCACCTTGTTCAGCTAAAGTGAATACCACCTCCTCTAGCTAAAGTGAATACCACCACCTCGTCCAGCTAAAGTGAATACCACCTCATTCAGCTAAAGTGAATACCACCTCGTTCAGCTAAAGTGAATACCACCTCCTCTAGCTAAAGTGAATACCACCTCCTCTAGCTAAAGTGAATACCATCTCGTTCAGCTAAAGTGAATACCACCTCGTTCAGCTAAAGTGAACACCACCTCGTTCAGCTAAAGTGAACACCACCTCGTTCAGCTAAAGTGAATACCACCTCCTCTAGCTAAAGTGAATACCACCTCGTCCAGCGAAAGTGAATACCACCTCGTCCAGCTAAAGTGAATACCACCTCGTTCAGCTAAAGTGAATACCACCTCGTCCAGCTAAAGTGAATACCACCTCGTTCAGCTAAAGTGAATACCACCTCGTTCAGCTAAAGTGAATACCACCTCGTCCAGCTAAAGTGAATACCACCTTGTCCAGCTAAAGTGAATACCACCTCGTCCAGCTAAAGTGAATACCACCTCGTTCAGCTAACAAACAAGGCTCATGAGCATGAACTGCCAGCGAAATCTTCACCGTGCATGATTTATTTTGGCCTTCAGTGAGTGTACACAAAGAGGGCTCTGGCACCCTGAGGTCAGAATTCTTGGATGAGAGATCAACTACATCATGAATAAAGGGCAACTCCAACACGTTTCGTTTCTTTCTGGTTTTGCTTTCTGGGGAATTATATGACTTCAGCAATCGACATTCCGGATTGATGAGAATCTCATAAAAACACCTTGAATATCACCTTCTCTTACACTCACATCTATTCCCCTGTTCTTATTTTGATTTGAGGATAGGACAATTATGTTTCATGCATTCAGGCGTAGTTTATTGAACATAATGATCTTTTTTTTGCGGACAAGAGGACAAAAGTCTGTCTGGTGGCAAATGGTACCCCCCGGTGGTGTGTGTGTGAGAGAGGTGGGGGGGGGGGGTGATTTTTCATAGTAAATTTCTTGTGTGTTTTTATGTCTGAATTCATAATTCGCCTGTCTGTCAAGTTAAAATTACAGTATAATTGTAGGGGGTGGGGACGGCGGGGGGTTAGATGTAGGCCATTTTTCCTTATTTGGGCCTTATAAATGACATTTGGGGGGGGTTTGCGCATGAAACGGCACTACATCCGAATATTTCATCACATGTTTACAGAAAGGAATTAGAGTGACCCATTCCATGAATGACTTCAAAGTTGGATCAGTGCAGTAATAGCTTGTCGTGTAATCAAATATTTCCAGTGTACTGAAAATGCTCAAAGGCCAGCAACTTTGCTACTCAGTGTAGGATTTCTTTTATCAGCGTGAGGTACTTGCTGACATGATTAGGCACTGCACTAGAATACATGAGTGTTATATTTGTAGTATTGCATTTAATCAGTCTAATTAACAATGTTTTTGGCCCAGCCGGCCGCAAGGGCCATATTTTAAATGAAACGGGATGGGTTTTCTTTCCTCTTTTTGCAACGCATTTTATATGAATGAAATCTTGCTGTCAGTATGATTGGGGTTATTTTCTGGTTTGAATGCAGGGGGAGCATATATATATATATATATATATATATATGTATATGTATATATATGTATATACATATATGTATATACATATATATATTATTGTGTGTGTGTGTGTGTGTGTGTGTATTTCCTTCTTCCAACTATATAGATGAAATCTGGGGTTTTCCTCGTTTCAGCGGCACAGTACCCACGTAATCCATTTTCTTTGTGTTAGGCAGGAAAGGTAGAAGCGTGGACAAACAAATTCTGCATCATTCACAACAAAAACAACTTCGAGACATACATACGATTGGTGACCGAACACAACCAGGCTCAGACTGAGAAACATAAAATTTGATCACAAAACCTGTACAAATTTTGAAGATCACGCAAAGTTTGCAAAGAGTCTAGATGATACAATGGAAACATTTCACAGAGTGTTCCAAAAACTTTACAAATGTCGACATATTCTTAAATGCAAACAGTGAAACATTGACATTGTGACAGAAAGCCGAAGAGAAGGGAGATACCACAGCCGTACCATCAACTCCCATGGGAAAAAAAAGACAACTTGCGCTGCAAGCTTCAAGTATTGTGGAACCCAGAGCTGTCAAAAGAGGGGAAATGTAGCAAAATTGCTGAAGAATCGATCAAAAAGGCAGCTACTGTAACCGAGAGCATTATTGTTAGCGTCTAAATATATGAAAGATCTTGTGGCATGGGAAGCACACCAACACAAAATCTTTCGGGATTCTGAGGAATGTGGATAGACACGGAAGTAGAGATGAATTATTTACAGAGCAAAAGGAAGCCCACACGGACAATTCTAACCGTGTGTGCGAGTTAAATGGAATAGAGCATCATTGGCGAAGACGAAGGAGAACGTGTATCAATGCTGACAGACGCATCATGCATGCAGAAGAAACACCCCCAGTTTCACAATCCAAACGACAGGACTGAACATTTTCGGACAAACAGGTTTCGTACCTCCAAATATCGAAGTGAGTTACTATACTCATCAGATTGACACACAGGTCGAACCATTAAAAGTGCTTTTGATGCTTCTGCATCAGAGTATAGCCGGTTGGGAGAGGCAGCCCTCACTCTCCGCTGGCCCATTCGGAGTTAAGAGAAGCTCCGGTGAGTCTTTGGCCACCATCAATGGCGTCTTTTTTGATTGAATTCTTAAGACATTGGTTCAACCTGTTACAAATTTTAAAAAATGCCACGCAAAACGTATCAAATTTTACTTGATTTAGACAGAGCTGTGAAATCTTGTTGGGTGTATAAAGTTAAAGAGAAACATGCGCAACAGGATTTAATTTTGTTTGTAGCAACAAGGCGTTAGAGATACGAAAATGTTCATGAACCTATTTAAGCAAAGATTTGGTGATTTCTTTATCCAGGAATGGTCTGGTACACATAGAGATCGTGACAGATACGGAATTCTCATGTCATTAAAAAAACATGTTAATGATATATAGGTACATACTGTTTAAAGAGTTGTTGTGTCGCAATTACGATTCAATGTACTTCCATTTTGTATTTGTATTTGTATTTCTTTTTATCACAACAGATTTATCTGTGTGAAATTCGGGCTGCTCTCCCCTGCGTGCAGTTTTATTTGTTTTTCCTATCGAAGTGGATTTTTCTACAGAATTTTGCCAGGAACAAGCCTTTTGTTGCCGTGGCTTTTACGTGCACTTAATGGGAATGTTCACCGATATGGTGACAGTGTCGTTCAAGACAGAAACTGCCCTTTTTGTTGGTCAGCAACTGAAGACGAAAGCCATTTTCTCTTTGACTGTCTCATTTCCTCAGATATTATGAGCAAATTTCTAAAGAGTTCGGTCCAAACTCCTTCGCCTGTGTTACTCCAAGTAGCAAATGCCAGTCAGATGCCCAGTTTGTCTGTTTTCGTTTTCCATTCACTCTCTGCCCGGACTAGTATTTATCAAATTTAATCATTCAAGAAAGCGGTCATTTGAAGCCTTCTGTTACTAAACGTCTGTAAGTATACAGAATCTACCTTCCTAATTAATGGTGAAACCGTCATGTCATGAATGATCATGTATTTTATCTACAAATGATCGAAGTAGCCATTGATGCAAGCACCAAACGGAATAATACATATAATTCACTTTATAATACCATTTGATGTTATGATAGTACTGGTAACTGGTTGGAATGTTTTTGAATTCCACCACGTCAAAATAACGGCTCCCCCTCTCCCCATCCCCCCCCCACCACACGTTGCCTTTGTATTGTGGCCCAAGGCCGATGTGCAATAAATTTTCGAGTTCGAGTCCTCTCTTTATCTGACTGTACATACACAAAAGTTGATATTTTCTGACTGACTTTCCCGTCCGTACAGCTATGTGTCCATTTATCGATTCACCTCTCTCTCTCTCTCTCTCTCTCTCTCTCTCTCTCACTGACTACATAGACAAAATTTCACACGTAGGTCTACGGATTTTCCCGTACACACACCCATCTATCTACCCATCACCCTCCCCCCTCACACACTCTCCCTCTCTCTCTCTCTCTCTCTCTTTCTCTCTCTCAATGCTTTGTTTGAAAAGCGAATGTATCCAGCAAATTGCTGTCTGAATGGCCAAAATATTTGTTGCAATATTATTCAAATCTATGTTAGCGTTTGTTTATTTTTTGTTGACAATGCCAATGACATTGTGTACCCCCATGTCACAAAAGCATTCTTGCCAATGACACAAGAGTTTCAGTGCTCTCTCTCTCTCTCTCTCTCTCTCTCTCTCTCGGTTCTGCTTTGGGGCCAATCCTTTTCTGCATATACATGACTTACCTTTGTACTTAACACCATTCTGTCAGATGTTTGTCGATGACACCACCATTCATACTAACCACACTAAATTGGATAAAGTAACTTTATCTTTACAAGAGAGTATTGGCCAACTGCTTAAATGGTCTGAATTAAATCAGATAAGAATCCACCCGGAAAAAAAAACCCTAAAAATGTAATAACACCACTAGACTAAAGCGCCAGAATTTCTCTTCATCTCCCCCATCTCTTTATGTCAACAATGAAATAACTGAAGAAGCAGATTGTCATAATATTTTTATTTTATGTTACAATAAATAATTATCCTGCATGGTCTGATCATATAATGATGCTGTGCAAAAATAGACCCCACCCCACCCCCCCCCCCCCCCGCCCCCACCCCCGCCTCCAAAAAAAAAAAAAAATGCCAACTATCTAAAGCAAACCATTTCTTAAACTTACATCGTAGAGAATTACTCTTCTATGCACACACTGAACTGCAAGTCAATTACGCATTAAGTATTTGGGAATCAGCGAGTGACAATGTTCTCAAACCACTACGGAGTCTACATAGGCGAGCCATAAAATTAATCCTTCTTAAATCATCATTATTGTAAACTGATTACACAAATTAAATATTCTTCCAACAAGGTTCTTATGCTTAAAATTATGTTTGGTACTGCTGATCCTTATTTAAGAAGCAAACGTGTAACCAACGCAATCCGTCATCCACCCAAGATAATGGTGCCACTCCCAATAGTCGATATTATCAGAGTTAGTCTAATTCATTCTGGAGGATGCTTACGGAATATGATATCTGCTATTAAAATTATGTAATAAAAAAAAAACCCACAAAAAATGCATGCATAAAGAAAGTTACACGTGAACATCTCATGAAGAACTTAAATACACTGAATGTTGTTAATGATAGTAATCCATTCCCTGTATTGTTAATGATGCTATTAATATAAGATATGCCTCTCTCCTTCTCCCCATTTTACCCACATTTTCTTTCATGTATCTCACACTTGTTTGCATATGTACTGTATTATTGTTCTTGCCTTTCTGTGATAACTTTTGTAATGTAACTTTTGCACCCACGCCCCACCCCCACCTCCGCACCCCCTCCCATATCTGTCTCCTCTGTCTGTCTGTCTCTCATTTCATCTTTCTTCTTTATTCCCTTCACTCTCCCCACCCCCTCTCTCTCCCTCCCTCTCTTCTTATTTCAGTTTTCTCTCTTTATATTTTCATACGCTTTTCTTTTTTTAATTGTGTACCCCACAGGGCTTGTTGGGGGGGCGGGGGGGGGAAGCATTCTTGTCTTGTGCTTTATCTCAATACCCTGGAAAAAAAAAAAATTTCGTTCCTTCGTTCGTACGTTCGTTCGTCCACCCGGACCCCTCTCTCTTTCTCTCTATGACTTGTGTTTCACCCTGTCTATATAACTAATTGTTCCTGTACTCCCAACGTCCCACTCCCCGACCCGCAACCCACCCCAATGACACGGGCAAAATAGAGTTCTCTCTCTCTCTCTCTCTCTCTCTCTCTCTCTCTCTAACTCTCTCTCTCTCTCTCTGACTTTACGGATCTGTCCGATACGTACCGGCGGGCCGCCATCAACGGGTGACTCCCCCCTGGGGAGATCACTCTCCTCGGTGACAACGATCGCCTCCATGGCCACGGGTTCACTGGACTCGCCGATCATCGGGCAGCCGCCTCCCTCGGCCTCGGTGGTGCCAGCGGCATCGGCGCTCTCGGGATTTTGCTCATCATTCTTTCCCTTTTTGCAACAACATATACCTACAGGGGAAGACAATGGTACAGGAGTCATAGTGAAGTATATGCTCTGACAAAAATGTCAACGTAATATTTCCGTGATCCACGCATGGAAAGGGGGGGAGGGTGGGGGGGGGGGGGGAGTCATCACAATCAAATTTATGTGTGACTCGACTCCACTCGATTTCATATATTTATTGTCATGAAATCCTAAAGGGTTAATAGACACAAGAAAAGTACAAAAAGGAACAGAGAAAGAAACGGTCATCTGAGTCGCATGCAATCGAATGCATATTATGCGAGTGGTTTTGTCTTTGTTGTGGTTTTTTTGTTTGTTTGTTTTTGTTTTTGTTTTGTTTTGCTGTTGGTTTTTTTCTTGTTGACAATTATCCCGATCGAATAAGTCATTTGGTTTCTAGATTGTTGTCGCCGCGTATATTTCGATTGATCACATCTGTTATTTGATTCTGTGTGTGTGTGTGTGTGTGTGTGTGTGTGTGTGTTCTAAAAATATTTGATATTTCAAAAACACGTTTCGTCATAATTCTATTTTAACGATTTGATTTTTTCATACAAATTTCTCCTCATGCTTTAAAAAGAATTAAACATGTTTCGTCATATTTTCTATTTTAACGATTTAATCTGTTTCATGCAAATTACCGCTCAGGCTATTTTTTCTGTCATTCGAACGCTTGTTGAGTCAGACTCCTTCACATTATTTTAGCTCAGTCGTGCTTCTTTTGTCAATCAAAATCAGTGCTCTTCTGTGTTTCGTTTTTTTCATAGCTTTTTTTCCTTCTTTTTTTTTTCTTTTCTTTTTTTTTTTTTTTTTTCTTCCTTTTTCTTTTTTTCTTTCTTTTTTCTTTTTTCTTTTTTTCTTTTTCTTTTTTTTCTTTTCTTTCTCTTTTTCTTTCTTTTTCTTTTTTCTTTTCTTTATCTTTTTTTTTTTTTAACATGCGTTCATTTAGGATAAAACGCACGGCTGGCAGCCCGTCCCAAATTTCTGTATCGGTTAGAGATTCCTATAGGATCTTTCGTAACGGATCTGTATAGTTTATGTTGATGTATGTTTTGTTCATTGATTTTTTTGATTTTTTTTTTTTTCACTTGAGGGAAGGTACTGTATTAATTGTTGTATCAAAGCGTGATGATTTGAATATGTCTCGAATTCCTCAGGACCTCTGAAGATCTCCTTAACATAATAATGACACTATGTGTGGTTCGTCCGTCGGGATCGACGAGGACCATCTAGTCATCCTGGGGGTGGGTGGGTTGGGATCTGTGGGTGCGCAGATGACTGGTCAGGCCAATCCGCGCCCGGAAGGTTCTGACGCAGTGTGGACAGGGGATGGTGGCGGCTGTCGGGGACTTGCTGGCACTGCTTTTCCTGGCCTGTCTGCGTTGCTCTGCTGCAGCGATTCTGTTGGCCTCACAGGATTTGGCGCCTTTGTGGACAGCTGAACGCCACTTTGGTCTGTCCACTGCATTCAGCTCCCATGTGTCGTGGCTGATGTTGAAGGCCTTCAGAGAAGCTTTCAGAGTGTCTTTGAAGCGCTTCTTTTGGCCTCCATGGGAGCGCTTGCCATGTTGGAGTTCGCCGTACAGCAGTTTCTTGGGGAGCCGGTGGTCTGGCATGCGAACTACATGGCCTGCCCAGCGCAGCTGGGCCTGCATCAAGATGGTGTAGATGCTGGGCAAGTTTGCACGAGTGAGCACCTCTGTGTCAGGGATCTTCTCTTGCCACTTTATGCCGAGAAGTTTTCTGAGGCCGGTGGTGTGGAAGTGGTTCAGCTTTTTGGCGTGGCGTTTGTAGACCGTCCATGATTCACATCCATACAGCAGTGTGGTGAGAACTATGGCCTTGTATACTTTGAGCTTCGTCTCCAGGGTGATGCCTCTCCTGTTCCAAACGTTCTTATGGAGTCTGCCGAAGGCAGCGCTGGCTTTGGCGAGTCTGGCATTCACCTCGTCGTCGATGACAACTGTGCGAGAGAGTGTACTGCCCAGGTATGTGAACTTGTCCACCGCGTTCAGTCGTTGCCCGTTGATGAAGATGTTTGGTTCAATGTAAGGCTTTCCTGGAGCTGGCTGGTGCATCACCTCAGTCTTCTTTGTGCTGATTGTGAGGCCAAAGTTGTCACAGGCAGCAGAGAACTTGTCGACACTGTGTTGCATGTCAGCTTCGGAGGCAGCGTTGAGAGCGCAGTCATCAGCAAACAGGAAGTCGTTGACGGTGTCTGTCCTCACCTTGGTTTTTGCTTGAAGCCTCCTGAGGTTGAAGAGTGAGCCATCTGTGCGGTACCTGATGCCAATGCCTACGTCAGCGTCTCTGAAGGCATCTGTCAGCATGGCTGAAAACATCAGACTGAACAGTGTGGGGGCAAGAACACACCCTTGCTTGACTCCGTTGGAGACAGGGAATGGTTCTGAAGTCTCTCCGTTGTCTTGGACTCGGGCCAGCATCCCATCGTGTAGTTGCCGTATGATGGTGATGAACTTTCTGGGACATCCGTACTTCGCCATGATTCTCCAAAGGCCATCTCTGCTAACAGTATCGAAGGCCTTGGTCAGATCGACATAGGTGGAGTAAAGGTTGGCGTTCTGTTCCTGACACTTCTGGAGCTGCCTGGCAGCAAACACCATGTCGATAGTCCCGCGTTCTTTCCGGAAGCCACACTGGCTCTCTGGTAGGAGACCTTGCTCAAGGTGCGCTATGAGACGGCTGAGTAGCACTCTGGCCAGAGTCTTGCCTGCGACGGACAGCAGGGATATTCCACGATGGTTGTCACAGGCCTGACGATTTCCTTTGCGCTTGTACAGGTGTATGATGGAAGCGTCTTTGAAGTCCTGTGGAAATGCCTCATGCTGCCAGACGAGCTGGAACAGCTGATGAAGCTTCTCAGTCAGCGCCATACCACCTTCTTTGTAGACCTCAGCTGGAATGGAGTCTGAGCCAGGGGCTTTGCCATTGGATAGCAGACGGATAGCTTTCTGGGTCTCCTCCAAAGTTGGAATGGCATCCAACGACTCACTGACTGGCACCTGGGGGAGTCGGTCGATGGCTTCATCATTGATGGTGGAGGGGCGGTTCAGTACACTGTCAAAGTGTTCAGCCCATCTCTCAAGGATCCCGTCCTTGTCAGTGATCAGAGTAGAACCATCAGCACTGAGGAGTGGAGCAGATCCGGAGGTGGTGGGACCGTAGACTTCTTTCAGGCCGTTATAGAAGTTCTTCATGTCGTTCCTGTCTGCAAAGCCCTGGATCTCATCAGCTTTGTTGCTCAACCAGGAATCCTGCATCTGCCGCAGCTTCAGCTGGATGGTGCTGCGTGCGCTCTTCAGTATGTCTTTCTTTGACTCTGACTTGGGATCTTCAATGTGGGCTCTGAAGGCTTGGCATTTGTCTTCTAGCAGCTGCTTGATCTCAGTGCAGTTCTCATCAAACCAGTCTTTGTGCTTCCTGACAGAAGGCCCCAGGCACTCCATGGCAGTGTTGTACACCGTCTCATGCAGTGCGCCCCATGCTGCCTCCACATTCTGGTTGTCCAGCACGGTGGACTCAAGGCGTTCCTCCAGGATGTCAGCAAAGCTCTGCTTGATGTTGCCTAGCTCCAGCTTGTTGACATTCAGGCGTTTGAGTGCTTTCATGCCCTGAGGCCGTCTCTTGGGCTGGATGCGGAGGTTGAGCTTGGAGACGATAAGGCGGTGGTCTGTCCAGCACTCGGCGCCGCACATGGCCCTCGTGACTCGTACGTCCTGCCTGTCCCTCTTCCTGACGATGACAAAGTCGATGAGATGCCAATGCCCAGAGCGAGGATGCATCCATGACGTCCTGTTACGGGTAGGGAGGCAGAAGATGGTGTTTGTGATAAGAAGGTCGTGCTCAGCACATGTCTGGAGAAGTAGTTGGCCATTGCTGTTACAGTTACCAACCCCATGCTTCCCAATCACTCCTTCCCAGGAGGTGCTGTCACAACCAACTCTCGCGTTAAAGTCACCAAGAATGATGAGTTTGTCTGCGTTGAGAACAGTGGTGATGACAGCGTTCAGGTCCTCGTAGAACTTGTCCTTGATCTCATCTGGGTTGGTCATGGTGGGCGCGTAGGCGCTGACAATGGTGGTAAACTTCTTCCCGTTGCATATAGGGAGTTTCATCGTCATCAGGCGATCGTTCACTCCTTTCGGGGGGCCAGCCAGCTTGCCAACGAGGGTTGTCTTCACTGCAAAGCCAACTCCAGCCTCACGTCTCTCTTCAGGTCCGCGACCACTCCAAAAGAAGGTGTAGCCTGCGCCTCGCTCACAGAGTTCGCCTTCTTCTGCCAGTCTGGTCTCACTTAAGGCAGCGATGTCGATGTTGTACCTGGCTAATTCACTCGCAATTAGTGCTGTGCGTCTCTGTGGTCTGGCTGAGTCGCCTCTGTCCAGAAGCGTACGCACGTTCCATGTGACAATGGTCAGTGGGGTGCTCCTTGTTTTCTTCTTTCTTTCCTTTGTGTGTCGACCGCTTGAGTAGGGTCCCCGTCAGCCGCGGTATGCTGACTAGGGTGGTGTGGAGCAGGCAATGTTTAGGGCACCTTTTCTAGCCCCTTCCTCATGCCATGGAGGTGAGCAGTGCTGTCCTGAAGAGGGCTGCTCAGTCGCTCAGGGGGCTGCCGATCTCCACCGCTGCTCCAGTCGGTGAAAAACGACCCTATGGCCTGAGCCGTCTGTGTGCAGGTCCGCGGCTACGACTGCCAGTGTACCCACACCTGTCGCTTCGTCGCTCGCCTGTCGCCACAGGGCTTGGGGAAAATGATGGTATGGGATGAAGGATGACTGATGACTTGCGCGATGACTTTGTTTATAGTGAGGAGGAGTTGCGCACCGTCGACCTCACTCTCTTGTCCGAGACCATCTGTATCCAGTGGCAAGACGAGGTCAAGACGACTGGAGATGGAAACGGATGCAGTGGATGACCAGGATGTCCTATGTGCCTCATCCTGCCCTCAGCACTCCACAGTGCTCTGCTGCAACCGCCTTCCTCTCCGTTGAACCATGAAGGTTTCTTCCGCAGAGTCCGCCGGATCCAGTCTTCACATGCTTGGGTAGACAAGCCCTAACTCACCGAGGGTTTGAGACCCATCGGCTACCCTCACCTAGTTTAGCCAACCTGTCAAAGCCATTGCCCGGGGGTTGGGCGCTGCCGCATGCTAGCAGCTTCTAGGACCCATAGGTGAGAGCTGGGTGCCGGTGGGGACCAACAGAGGACGAACCACTCCCGGAAGAGCGTGACAAGCCCCCCCCCCCGAGGTACTACCCCTCCCGTGCACCCCCTAACCCCCCTAATGACACTATAATATTATGATAACATACTAATGATAACATCATTTGAATTTTTCTTCTTCTTCTTCTTTTCTTTTTACTATGTACCAGGAATGTCAGTTTATTGAATACTTTATTCAGAGAGCATGTTGTACCTTTGTTGAGGCATTAGACAATTACAGCTCCGTCATCTGTCGCAGGTCCATTGTCGTCTTGTATGTTTGTAGTATTTGTGACACTATCTATCTCTCTGTCACACACACACACACACACACACACACACACACACACACACACACACACACACACAGACTTTTATTTGTGGCTTTCGTGTCTGTGAGACTTATTTTTCCCTCTTGAAAGGGTTGACAAAGCGCGTTGGGTTACGCTGCTGCTCTGGCAATCTGCTTAGCAGATTTGGTCCAGCGTGCATGGATCATTCCGAACGCAGTAAAGCCTCCCAGAGAAACTGAACTCTCTCTCTCTCTCTCTCTCTCTCTCTCTCTCTCCGAATTGAAAAGGAAGCTCTCAACTTTCCAATCGTGGAACTGGTGTTGGTTTTTCCCTCGAATCATAACTTGCTTTCCCTCTTTTCCAAACACTAACGGAAAATAATAATGCTTGTCTGATAATGGGCAAACGGGGGTTGGAATTTTGAACTCAACTCACCAGCGACAATGCATGCTACGCCGACGCCGACAGCGATGGCAGTGCCGATAGTGGCACGGTTGTCTTCATCATGATCATCAGACGTCTGTGGCTTTTCTGAAACATCACGTCACTGACAGCTGTGTATCTGTATGTGTAGATTTGTTTGTTCGTTTTTCTGTGTGTGTGTGTGTGTGTGTGTGTGTGTGTGTGTGTGTGTGTGTTTCTCTGTGTGTGTGTGTGTGTGTGTGTGTGTGTGTGTGTGTGTGTGTGTGTGTGTGTGTGATAGACACAGAGAGTTCGCACGTTTCTCAGATCATGTGTGAAATTAGCAAACTAAATCGCTTTTTCTCACACACACAAACACACACAAGCAAGCAAGCGCGCTGATTTAAAAACCACAGGAATGAAACCGAAAACACAGGTGTGGGGGGCAACTGAAGGCGGGGGGACTGGGCGGGAGTTTCTATTTTGTGAATAAAAATTGTAAACTTGACTGCTGTCAATCAACGTATCAACGTTAGATAAAAGTGTTGTCTTGTGAAAAAGAAATGACATGTAACAGGAACATAACTCATGAAATATTTTTGACTTCTTCAGAATGTTTTGTGCTATTCCCAAAAGTACACTCCCATTAAGATTCTGCCCACAGATGATTTGAATCTTCTGTTTGTGTTTGAGAACAACAAAATTCCACACTATATGACGCACGAAAACCAAGAGGGTACAAACTGTCCCCCCAGACGGGAGTTTGAATTCAATCGATACATTTGGACAATCTGTGATGGGCATATAAGAACATGTGG
This sequence comes from Babylonia areolata, assembly GCF_041734735.1. NCBI lineage: Eukaryota > Metazoa > Mollusca > Gastropoda > Neogastropoda > Buccinidae > Babylonia > Babylonia areolata. Next base: position 16,020,299 of record NC_134888.1, on the reverse strand, counting down.
ACAAGTCTGCGTCAGTGTTGTGCCTGTTGATGCTATTTTCAAGTATGTGTCATTTCCACTGTAAATAGCTTTCAGGGAAAAAAAATGAAGTAAAATTTCCTTATTGAAATCAACATTTAATTCACGAACTCTTACAAAAGAGGCTCTCACATAACCTTTTGCTGGATTCCTTTTCACTGCGGTTTTTTTTTCTACAATGGAAAAAGTTGACATTTCGGCTAAAAAAAATAAATTATGGAGCTCCAAGTTCAATGAAGGTGTTTGATTTTAATATTCCGCTTTCACTACAGGAATCTTACACTATGGTAGAAAAAGTTCAATTGTCAAAATTTCAGCTTGAAGGGGGGAAAAAAGACCGGCCACGTGAAGTTACATAAAGATATAAAGAAAATGTATGGTTTCATGGGAAAACATTGCCAAAATGATTTCCATAAGCAGCAAATTATTTCTGTGAAATATGGACGATGAATTTTTTCCAGACCAACGATGTCAGTAATGCTTTTTGCATCTGCGGTGCTCACATAACAGCCGATCATATCCTAATTTGTCATATGTTAAAGTGCTACATCCCTGACCTGAAATCATATTCAGTGCTGAGAATTTTTTGTAGTCGTTTCCTAATGTGCGATTCTATTTTCATTATCTAACACACACACACACACACACACACACACACACACACACACACACACACCTAATGTGCGATTCTATTTTCATTATCTAACACACACACACACACACACACACACACACACACACACACACACACCTAATGTGCGATTCTATTTTCATTATCTAACACACACACACACACACACACACACACACACACACACACACACATTCTCATACTTGTCAGCGTATAGTTTCTTTTCCCTCCTTCGATTTTTCTCTACCCTCGTCTAATATAACTAAGTGAAAAGACGTTAAACTAAAGAACGAACACACACACACACACACACACACACACACACACACACACAACGTCAATGCGTTTGCTGCGATTCCTATAATACTGATTTATAACAATTATGATGAATAGTGTACAGACTATTTCGACCCACTTGATGCCATTGACTCTTAAGTTACTACATGTTTCGCCAGTTCTAGATCTAAATAACGGCATATTTTTTCCGATTTTGAAAATAATTATGTTCATGGTGCGAGGCTTTTCATAACATCCAAAATGACTGGCAGAACCTTATATGTTCTGTTAATAAATCTTCACAGATTGTTACACTGGTCTCTATTTTGTGTTGCTCAAAGTGACTAATGTACAGTGACTGACTTATTCCTAGCTTTTTAATGAATGAACAGTGATTCGTGTTTCGCCCGTTCTTTATTCCCAAAGACATAAATATATGTTAAATAGATCTGGAAACGAAAAATGTCGTCTTGATCAAAACGCGCTTGCTGTGAAAAGAATATGTTTTGGTTTGATCGAAACAATGTATTTCGCTCCCAGATCTAAATAATCATAGATCTAATATTTCGAATAGAAATTATAACACAGTTAGTGGTATTAGCCGGGGGGAGAAAACAATATGTGATACCGATAACAACATTTATTTGCATCGAGATGATGGTAACAAAACAACAATGAGAGGGGAGAGGTGGGGGGGAGACCATGAGATTTTTTTTGTTTTTTTTAATCCTTACTTTTATTATACCGGTATGCTCAGCGAATGAAAACTTTTTGCTTGTCGATCTCAATATGCAAAAGCTCTCGATAGTCCTGAATTCGAGAACCAATTTTACCGGCAACTGTTGTGCATTTATGAAACGATATTACTATTGGTTGATGTTGTAACCCATTTTCAGTTAATTTCGACTTATTTTTTACGTTATTTTACTCAGTTTTGATGCGGATTCAGCCACTAACGTGCCACCATCTTGCTTTTTCCGGTTTTTTTGTCCTACAAACCATGAAAATGTTACCAATGTGTGTAATAATTTAGGACGCTAAAACAGGATTATGTACTTAACATGTATGTTAATGAGAAATGGTCCAAATTTATTATTAAGAAAAATGAAATCGCGACTGTTAGAAGAGTTCGTCTGCTACGGTCGACGTCAGCTCTCGCAGGACTAAAGCTAAGCGGATGACGCAAAACGGCTATTGTGATCGCACCGCGTCAGCCTTGTAAACTGGTTAAAGTAGTACATTTTTAAAAACCAAGTAACGCGATTTTGCAGAAACCTTCATCATTCGAATTTTGGTCGACATATTAACCACTATTTATTTTGTTTGCCTACCTTTTATTATTAGTTTTACCAATTCATTCTGTGTGCACTTATGTATTATGAGTTTCGCCAACTTACCCAAGTAAGCAGCACTAACGCCGGCCAGCAGACAGATTGCAAACTTGAATCGACTCATATTCAGTGCAGAACACAACTTATCCCCAAACAACAACCCATCTAAATGCTTTAGCATTTGACGTAGCCAGATAAGTTCTTTTGTTTGGTTGTTGTGGCTGCGTGATCACAAGCTTGCAAGTTTGGCGACGAGACTTGCGTTTCGCCGTTTTATGATGTCATTAATGTGACTTTAGAACATGGTTCTCCAAAATGGTCAAGTTTACGTCACAATAAAGTTCGTCTGCATAACGTGAAACAGGTTTGCAGAATGTCAAACCTAACTTGTAGACTCGAGTTCCAGATCTAAGAGCCTGAAGCCACAATGTGGAAGGGAACATGTAGAATGGTTCTTAGTTGCTTGTAGGCCAGGGAATTTAGATTGAAATTTGCGTTAGGTCAAAACGTGTGCAACAAAACCGTTCTTTTTACGATAAAATAGAATAAATCATACTGATCACACTGATATAAAGTTGACCACTATAGGGGGGCGAGAACAGAAGTAGATTTTGATTTTTAATGTCCGGAATCGAACGTTTTGTATTACTTCTGCATGTGTGAGAGCGCCTTTCAAAGAGTCGCAAGGCAAGAACATGCGAAGGTTACGCAAGCGCGGTGTAAGGGGTCGCCATGCAGAGGATAGCGTTCAGCGCGGTACAGTACATGTGACTGACTGCTGCCTTCTTGATATGTCATGAATGGTAAGAAACTGGAAAACGTTCATAAAAGCTGATTTGTGTCTTCTACCAATTTTGTATAAAATACATGAAATTGAAAATGTTGACCCCAAAGAGCTCTGTTCCTAGCTTTCTGTTCAGAATCAGTTGTCTGCCGCAGTGACCTGCTCATTGATCAGCATCAGCATGGCAGCAGGCAGTCACATGTGCTGTACCGCGCTGAACGCTTTCCTATGGCGACCCGCTTGCGTAACCTTCGCATGTTCTTGCCTTGCGACTTTGTTTTTTTGTGGGACCTCCAACCTCCTTTGTCCTAGGTAATTTGTCCCACTTTTTTTTCCTGTCACACACACACACACACACACACACACACGCTGACGCTGTGTGTTGTTTTTTTGTGTGTCTGTTGTGGGGCCTCCAAACTATTTTTCCGACTTTTTTTTTTCCTCAACTTTGTTTTCTGTTTTTCTTTTTCTTCTTTAATTTCGTTTTCTTTTCTTTTCTTTTTTCCTTTTCTTTTCTGGCTTTTTTTCTTCTTTAAGTCTTCTTTTATTTTCCTTCCTCCTACACCCATTCATGCTCAGTTCTTTGTCTGCTTGTCTTTCTATTAATGGACAACATTTGTGGACTAAAGTGTACGATTTGCTACATGAACTTCATCTAAGACAAAGGTCACACACACACACACACACACACACACACACACACGTGTGTGTGGGTGTGTGAGGTGGTTTTTTTCGGTTTTGTTGTTGTTGTTTGTTTTGTTTTGTTTTGTTTTTTAATTCTTTCATCTATTTATTTCATTTCATTCTATTTCATCCTTAGTTGTTGTTGTTGTTTTTTTATTATCATCATTATTATTATTATTATGTTCCATTTCATTTTCATTTTTATTTGCTATTTTCTGTTTCTTTTTCTTTTTCTTTCTTTTTTTTTTAATATTCATTTACTTCTCTCTCTTTTTTCTCAAGGCCTGACTAAGCGCGTTTGGTTACGGTGCTGGTCAGGCATCAGCTCAGCAGGTGTGATGTAGCCTATATGAATTTGTCCGAACGCAGTGACGCCTCCTTGAGCTACTGATACTATGTATTTGTTGCTTTATTCATCATCATCATCATTATTATTATTAGCATCATTATTATCTTCTTTTCTGTTACTATGATTATTATCAGTAGTAGTAGAAGTAGTATCAATTGTTGTTTTTATCATTATCACCATCGTTAATATTACTGATGATTAGTATTATCATGGAGAGAGATGTCAAAAATAAAAGATCGATTGTCTGCTCTTTTTTTTTCTTTTTCTTTTTTTTTCTTCTTTTTTTGTTGCTTTTTTTTTTTTTTTTTTGTTTGTTTTGTTTTAAACAAATAGTACTGTTTCTCATACCTATTGTCGCAGTTTACTGCCGAACAATCATCAGGTGTTTTGCTGAAAATGTCTACACTCTACTAATGTCCAGCAGTGAAATGTACACGAGTAAGAGGGAGAGCCGGCTGCCGCGTGCGGCGGCCCGTTTATTATACCGTGGCTGCCTCTCCGTCCAGCACGGTGCTTTGAAGCGACGAGAATATCGACCATTTGCGTAATACATTATTCTTGGGGTCAAGATCCAACCCTGAATACTGAAATGTTAATGAAAGGTAATGACATTAAAAAATTTCAGTGTTAAAAAAAAAAGAAAAAAAGGGGGGGGTCCAACTCTGGCGGAACAGTTTCATTGGCCAATCGTTACATGCATGTCATCATTATTTTTAGACCAGTGGTCATCACATGTTCTCTCCACAGAGTGGTTCTCTCTCATTACTGTGTTTCGACCAGTAGCTCTCAGAACCGTATGCACTTGTGATCAGTTTTCATGTGAGAAAGTACTAGAAGTTTACAAACACATACCCTTGCTATCCATTGTTCCGTGGACTACCGTATCAAGCTTGTCACAGGTAAGTATAACAAATCTTTATTTTCAGGTAGTAGTCGTGCAGGGACTGGCATGTCATCTGCCTAGACCTCTCGGCCTTTTTTATGTCCCCCATCGAAATCTTCATCTTCACTACTTTCTTTTTATTTATTTATTTTCTTCTTTGTTTGTTGTTGTTCGGAGGGATACGCAAGTACGCTTCTGCAAGAACTTTGTTTTCATTCATCCTTTTTTTTTTCTTCTTTTATCATAAGATGGTATTGGTTCAAGGAGATTTTTGAACGTGTTAGTATTTTGTGCAAGTTTAACTTCGGTTGGTAGTGCATCCCATATTTGTGCATGAATGTTTTCTAGGGTTGGTGTTGCAGTGTTCTATACAAATTTTCATGACTGAGTTTCTTGTACTATGATAATCTGACATTCTAAAGATATGGTTTGCATTTACATCATTTATGTTATTTGATATCTTAAGTTTCGATCAAATCTCCTCGTTATCTTCTACCTTTTAGTGAGCGTAGACTTAAGTATGTAAGTCTTTGTTGATAACTCATTTTGTTGCATTCTTTTAATAATTGCCCCTCTTTGGACCCTTTCTGTTGGTATAGATTGTCTCTTAAGGTATAAGTGCCACACAGTATTACCATATTCTACATGTGATCTAACTAATGCTTTATATAGTTTGAGAAATATATCTTTGTAGAGGAAATTGAAGGTTCTCTTGATTACACCAGTCATTTGATTGGCTTTATCTATAATATTATCTATATATGTATCAAAGGATAGCTTATTGTCAGACACTATTCCTAGGTCTTTCTCACTACTCTGGCATTTCTCAGTATTCTGTGTCATGTTTTCTATGTTCATATGGTAATTCTTATTTGGATTTTGTCTTCATATGCATTATTAAAATAAAGGTTCCTTTTGTCAGACCATTCTTGTAGTTTATATGAATTTGTTTGCAATGTGAGATTGTTGTGTGCAATACCATATATTTTAGTGTCATCTGCAAACATTTTACACATACTTTGTATACCATACAATCAGGAAGGCCATTTATATATATTGTGAAAAGTACTGGTTCAAGAATACTGCCCCGTGGAATTACCTTTGCACAAGTTGACTTATTTTCTCCTGTTTTAACTAATTGTGTTCTATCTGTTAAGAAGCTTCTTGTCCAGTTCAGTAAATTACCAGTAATACCATATGATGCTAACTTTGATAAGTCTTTTGTGTGGGACAGAATCAAATGTGTTTGTTTTTTTTAACTCTAAATAAATTATGTGGATAGGTTTACCGCTACCTGTCATTTTAGTCAGATCTTCAATTACTTCTAGTAGTAGTTGTATTATGTGTCATCTACTGTCGAAAGCCATGTTGGCATTCTACATAAAGGTTATTTACTTTCATATGTGAAACTATTGCATCTCTAATAAAAGATTCTAAAATTTTGCACACAATACACGTTAGGCTCACTGGTCTATAATTGCCTGGTTCTTGTTTTGACCCTTTTTGTAAACTGCTGTTATTTCAGCCATCTTCCAGTCATTTGGTATGGAAGCACTTTAAAGTGACTTATTACAGATGATACTCAGTGGAATAGCCAACTCTCTGCTCAATTCTTTTAGAATCCTTGAAGGTATTTGGTCTGCTTCTTGTGCTTTATATGGGTCTAAGGCTTTTAGTTTATTTTCTACTGCCATAGGGGTGACCCTTATATCGCATACATTAATGTTTCCTGATCTGGAGCTTTCTCCAAGGTTAGGTAAATTTGTTACAGTCTCTTTTGTAAAAACATTTGCAAAGAATTTATTTAACTTTCTGCTTTTCCTGTATATCTGTTTCTGCTAAACTGCCATCTTCTTTTTTCAGTACCTCCTATTCCCTTCTTAGTTTTGTTTTTTCCTGTACATTCTTCCAAAACATTCTTGGGCTATATTTACAGTTGTTGTTGTTTTTTTGCTACATTTCTTTCGTACTGTTATATATATATATATATATATATATATATATATATATATATAGCGTTTTTAATGAATTTTCAGCATTTATTCCTTTCTGTTACATAACATAAATAGGAGTAACCTGTTTTTGTTCTTGAGAAACGCTTATATTTTTTTTTGTTCATCCGTAAGGGTTTTAATTTCTTTTCATGTTTACCTGTAATTTTAGATGTAAATGTACCCATAGATTTAAGTATTAGTGTCTTTAAATCATTCCAGTATTTGTTAACATCTTGTTCATCCATTAGTGTCTTTAAATCATTCCAGTATTTGTTAACATCTTGTTCATCCATGTAAGTCCGATCCATTTTATTTGGTGTTTCTCTTTTTTTCTTTTCTTTTTTTTTATAGTTCCCCTTCTTTAGTTCAAATTTATACTTAAATTCTGCTTCTGTATTATCCAAAATATAGTCTTAAAGTTCACTTTCTAATTGACTCGATGTTGTTTCCTTGTCTGTCTGTGTCTCAAGAGTTTTGAATTATTATTTTGTTTCTTTGTAATTGTATAGATATTATTTTTGCAGGTGTGCAAGCATAGTTCTAAGTGTGTGCATTGTATATGCAAATGTGACAGTGATGAGCAGTGTGTATTTTTGTGCAGGAGTGGTGGATTGGGCAGTAACGTATCAACCATCTGGTATTCCTGCAGAACAAAGTTTGACTGGGGATCCTTATTTTGAGTCAGCAAGACACCCAAGCATGTCCCAGCAGCAGATGCCGTTATCTTCAGAAGCTTTGACCCAGTTAGGGTACCCTCAAGAACTGGTCCAGCAGACCTCTTTGGACCTTAATGGCTCAGAAGGAAGTGGCACATCCTCATCCGCATCAACAACCCTGCCCACACCTGTTTCAAGTACCTCTGCCACTTTGGTTCCAGGGAATCTGGTAACCACAGCTACGCTGTCTGGACAGGAAGGGCACCTTCATGTTACCCTGGACCTTTCTGCATCACGATCAGCAGTGGGCACCACCAACGCTCCACAGCTCCCTCAAACTGCTTCTGCTACACCATCAGCAGCAGCAGCACCAAGTGCCCAAGGTGATGTGGAAAGGGACAGAAGTTCACTTCATGAACAATCAAGTCAGAGAAGTGAGCTGCTGCAAAGATTGCAAGCTTTGAGAGAGGAGAACCAACGGCTGAAAAGGCGACAAAGGTGTCAGAAATGTGGCCTGGCACCACCTGGTCATGTCTTCCTTCCATGTGGTCATTTCATTGCCTGTAAGGAGTGTAGCAGGACTTTCGTCAATTGCCCTCTGTGTGGTAAAGTAATTCTTGCTGATCTGAAGACTTTCCTTGCATAGATAGTCAATCATTGATCAATCTTTCAGAAATATAAAGAATATCCATCTTTTTTGTTACAGAATAGTAGTGGCTTGTGCCCAAGCTGAAGATTTTTTTTCCCCATAGGACTGAGATAAGTAAATGCTTTCTGGTTGTATGTTCTGTTCATCCGAACTGATAGTGATAGTGCTTTACACTTTGCTTTATCTTATGGCGATTCCTTCAGTTTCCTTTAGTGGTTTGGATGGTTTGGTATTCCCTATGTTACTATCAATGGCTCAATTTAAAAGGTAAATAGAAAATGTTCTTCAGCTTAAATGTTTCGGAGATCTCTCATTTTTATTCAGTTTAACAAAACACCTCTTTAAAATAATATGTGGATTCCGTGCATTCCAACTGCCAGATTTTAGAAAAAGGCAGAGAGGTGGAGAAATTAGGATGGTGGGATATGACAGTCACTTGTAATAAGCAAAGGAGGGTTGGGGTTGGGTGTCGGGGACCAACCTCAACTCATATTTATTCAAGTTATTAAACAGCGCTGGGGGAAAAAAAACAGCTGTTTGATTTTTTCTTCAGGACAATGTGTGTGTATAAATTGCCATGTGCATTTTAAGATAATGAATATGACAAATAGTTTCGTATTCTTGTTTTCAAGTTCAGTTGTGCATAACATTACATGTTAATCAAAGATGGACAGGACAACAATGCACAGAGACAGAACAGAGGGAAATTGAGTGTAGATTTCAAGACACATGACAGACAGAAGTGGGATCATCCTCCAGAACAAACAGTGGAAACGTGACGAGTGTGTTCATTTTATTAGGCAATGGAACTGTTACACTCTTTGCCAGAGCTCAGCCCAGCAGAGCAGACCTGTACACAGTGGCTGTCCTGGCAACAGAGAATGAAATTGCCATGTACATGTATGGGATAATGCTCTGCAACAGCACCATCCTCTTCAATAGAATTTATTTTGTAGTTTATTCCCCTCTTCTGCTATAACACCGAGTGGAGGTTATTCCAACATTGAGTTAGCTAATCACAGATTGGGCACGCCTGATGCTAAGCTCCTTAGGCTTAGCTGGGCGCTTTGAGGATACATGATAAAAATGACAAATCCATTTTGCATTACATTGCTTTATCTTACAGTGTGTGCACAAAATCGCACTTTCGAACTTGTTGGAATAACCTCCACTGTGAAAGAAATGAATATCAAACACAGGAAGAAATACAAACAGGGGTGTGTGGGTGGCACGATGCCAACCACACACATACATATTACACGACATGTGGACCACTTCAAGGCAATGTGAGCCAGTCTGCCCTAACCAAGCCAACTGGTCTGGCACCAAAGAACCCTCACAATGGGGCCTTCAATTTCTACAGACATTTTCTCAAATAAACCCTTCCAGTTCCACTCTGTGGAATTCATTTATGCATAGCTAGAAGTGAGTTGAAGTTGATCAGCCTGGGTTCAAACTGTACATGTGTTCATATCCGCAGTACAACATGTACATCTTGTTTCTCCTGGAAGTGGCTTCAACTTTTAACCAGGACCAGTTGTAGTCCTGTCATCAATACAACTTGGTAGTGGCTCAGTTTGTCCTTGAAATGGCCCTGTTCATTGATCAATTATAAAATAATCAAGAGTGACAAGGGGGCATATGGTCAAATGCAAATCAATGACAGTATGAAATCGGAACAGTTTAGTCATCATCCTCCCTACAAACATGCCCTGCAACCTAACTTGACTGGAAGCAGCAACTCGGTTCCAGGGCTAAGGACAACACATTAGCATCATTTCGCTTGGACATATTTTGTTTTATCTACTATGGGACTTACAAGAATGATAATCCTAACAACGATGAAGGCGAAAATAAAAAGCTAACTGTGGTTGCATAGAATCATGAACAGTTTCCCCTTTGACAGCTATTGATGTGGAATAATTACTTGGGAGCAGGAAGCTGAAATGGAATAAAATAAAAGTAGGCAAGCGGGCGAAGAGAATGGGCAGTCACATACTTCAGCGATCTGAAAGGAACTACAAAGTTACATATTCATGTTACCCTGGTTTTATTTAATGTGTTTTACTAATAATAAAAACAAATATGAGCAAAATCTGAGGCTGAACACCAAGAAAAATAATTTTTAAAATTTGTGGCCTTTCATGCCCTGCTCTCAAGGTGACCTGTGTTTCGATCCCCTCCAATTCTGTGCTTGGGGCACGTCCTTTCAAGGTCTTTGGTGTTGACAGATTCATGGGGGACTTGTTAGAGGTACATGGTGGCATTCTCCACTCTCGGAGGGCGCACACTCGGTCTGGCTCCATGACTAAAGTAATTGTCATTAGTAAGGGGCATTGAAGGTGTAGTCCTAAATCTGTTAGAACAGGCAATACTGAACATAATCGAAGTGACTCAGCAGTAGTGCAATCTCCTCTGGTGTTTGGCCTCCTAGCAACCAAACATCAATAGTACCCTTGGATTGCCCATGCTGGGTCAGCAACAGGCAACCCAGGTATGGCTGTGCATAGGAAACTGGGAATGAGCAGTGCGGGAGTAATGCCACTAGGACAGTGAAAATAACAGAGCAGCCAAAAACAACAAAAAATTGGCTAAAACTGGCTTTTGACGTACCACTCATCCCAGAAAATATATAAAATAGTCCTTGAAATTGAAAATGTTCACATGTTAAGAATGACAAAATAACCCAGTACAAAAAGGATACCATAGGAATGTGAACTGATTTTTCATGAAGCATTTTTTTGGAGAAGGGAGCGCAACTTTTTTTTAGCATTTGTTACTGTGCTCAGCTGTTAGAAAAAAGGAAAATTTAGAGCATAGCAAAGACTGAGCAATACAGGCCCACTACAATAAATCTGGTTTTGACTTCTAAAAAATTCTAAGAACTGTTATACAGCAGTATAAATACATAACATACCCCATACATGTACACCAAGTATACATATTCTGTGAGGTGTGTAATGTGTGAACCACTACCTTCCTCAACAGCCAACCTCCAGTAGTGAGCACAACTTGTGGAAGAAAAGCTGAACTGTGAACACAACAAAATGGCAATGAATTTTTTAATATTTAAAAAAAATCACCAGGTGCTCATGCTCTGACAAGTCAACAAGATATTCATGTTTGTGGGGTTATTTTCAGCTGTTACCACTCTGGTTTGTGTCTGAACTTGGCTGCAGAAAAATATTGCTCAGCATGCCACCTTCCCCTTTTCTGAACTTAAACGGCTCAGTACAGAACAGTGCGATATTTGAATGGGTTGAAGTCCTGCAACTTAGCGTTATGTAACTAGCCCTACCCAAGCAGTTGTGCCTCCATTACTCAAGACATACAATCAAGACTGGGTGATTACATAACCCACTGTGTTCACCCTTTTCAAGTCAATAAAATGTTGAGATGTTTCTACACTCTATTTTGGTTCCCCCTAATAAAGAACATGCTGGTTTACTACTGATCAAATACTAACTGACCAACTATAAATTGTATAGTTTAAAAACAAATTTTTTTTGTTTAGTTCCTCTGGTGTATTAAGTCCGAAGCCACTGTGGTATTCACGGAGTTTTGCTCAGCGCAAATTCCAGAGACAAGGGAAATCTGTAGTTGTAACAAATACTTGTATTCAGAAAAAATCAAACGCAAAACATCTGCATAAACCAGGTTACTGTTTTGTCCACACCTGTGTTAACTGGACTTCACTAATTATTACCAAATCGTACTAGAACCATGGATGAGCTCACACTGGTGCAAGTGCTGCCACTGAACAAGACACCCTGAATCCAAAAACGTAAAACCAAAATCACACAAGACCACTGATCCAAACGTGTGTCATTTTTCATTCACAACGCAGGGGCTTGAGAGGCTGCTGACTGACCAGTCCAGTACACTTAACACAAGCTGCTTTCAATTATGTCTACCTCACACCACTCTACAGGCAAACAGGCTGCCTACACCATGTCCTGGATTCCATGCAATACTAAAACAGACTTCCCAAAAACTTCCTTGTCCTCTTCAGATGGCTGACGTTACACACTTCTGGAGGTGAGGTACTATTTTATACTTGGATGACTGAGACTGGTTCATACCCAATATCATTATTCAAAGCTCAAATCACAGCATTAATTATTAATAAGTTCCAGGTTTTGTAATCCAACACTAATCAATCCTCACTCATAAGACACCTGTGCTGCATTTACATTAGGTCCAACATTGAATTGCAACCTATTTCCCCCCTTCAATTTCAAAAAGAAAATGCAATTAGAAAACTCACATTACTGTGATAATGGCAGGTATACTTGATAAAAGGAGGGTTTAACAAACTTGCGACAATCTGAACACATAAGCAAAAGACAATGTATTCTTTCATAAACATAATTACAGTAAGTAGTACAAATACCATTAAACATTTTGCTTTTGAATTCCATTAAAATTTATAATGAAGATAACGGTGCTGAATACTTTCAACAACTTGTCATCTCACCCATTATATAGCATGGCACAGGACTGCCTATTTATGATAATGGCATGAGAGGAGCCACCTCCAATCCAACTCACACAATTGTCTTTCATTGATTCAGCAAGTACAGAACTTGTGCATGTAACTTGTAAGTTGAATCAAAGCATACTGCAGAAGCTATTAAAAATTGTGAAGAAAGTTGAGAACTGTTCACTGAACAATGAATTAGATCCATTTTAACTATACAAAAAACTACTCTAAGAAATTATTATGCCTGATGCAAACAAGCCTGGACGCAGGAATCCACGGACAAAACCCAAGATTTGAAGGCAACTCACTCCAGTCTTTGTACCTTAAAGTGCATTTGCATGTGGTACCATACTATTAGCTTCCAGTCATGTTCAAGTTCAAAAGGGGATTTTCAGAAACAAAAAAAGTTACTGGCCAAAGAAAAAAAGACAATAAAATGTAATGTCCTAGAGTAAGGGAAAGGTGCTTCGCTCCTAATCTTTACTGACATAAAAAGGCAAATTTTCACAAACATTACTATCAAATCCTCTGTGTATGTTGAGGTATTTCTTCTACCAATACTTCGTGATAAGTATTAAGCATTAACACTTCAAAAATGAAATGACAAGGGGGAAAAATCCACATAACATGGAGAGGTAGGGCATGTATTGCAATTCCGTAACACCACAGCAGATAGTTCGTGCCTCCTGAACTTTCCTGTATACAATTTCAGACACGAGACAGTGTCTTGTACTGATACACCTCAAGTTTATTTTATGAAGCATGGAACATGGCCTGAATCTGTGTTTTACACCTTGTGACTGGAAAATGACCAGCTGTTCATCTGATCATCACCAGAAAATAGATGATTTTTCTTTCATCCCCACCACTTTTTCTCTTCTATTGGTGATGAACAGAAGGAAGCTCTTTTTTTCTTTTTTTTTTAAATGACTTTCCAGTATGTTTGTGAAATATTCATTTTTATGTTTGTACATGATAAGCTCAATTTGATTTGTATTATATACTGTTACAGTTACACACACACTCACACACAAACCTTGTGAGAAACTTCATCAGTCTTGCACCATTAATAAACTGACTGCGATGACATAGTTGAGTGATCCAAATCACCATTTAATACTTGTGTTGCCACATACACTTCTTTCTTTTTTTAAGTTTCAGTCCAGGATTTTGATTGTTCACCCCCAACTATTATCATATTACATGGTTAAGAAATATCTTTAAACACAAATTTTAACACCAGATTTTCCCCTAATTGTATCTTCTCGCTGAAACTGAACTTTCGACTGACCCAATTCTTACTGCACAACTCAAGACAGTAACCTTTTAATTTATCAATGTCCAGTCATTATTTTGCCTTGGCTGTGACCAGCCTTCATACACACACAGACATGCGGAACTGTTATCACTGACTATAAATTCTACAATGCCATTACATCCAGCCCAAATGCCTTTTGCTAGTTCCATACAATTTCTATATGCCATGTCAGTTTGGTTTTGAAATCATAAATTATGCTGCACACTAGCACATTTGGAAGGTCAAAATATTACAGGGGAAAAAAAAACAAAGAGCAATTACTAAGACTCACTTTGTTTACACATGCAGCTTTCAAGTCAAAACATTAACAACCATCTCTGACAGTAACGCTTGTGTAATGATTAAACAATAAAAGAAGTATGGTGATATTACTATTAACCTTGAAGGTCAGCTGATTTCATGTTGTAGAAAAGAAAAGATTAAATGTAAAGAGTAACGTTACAGACTGAAGACCAGAAACTCTAAAGAAATAGTACAACTGCATGAAGAAAGACAGTGGTATAGATTGAAAAATTTCTCTTGAAAGGCTGACAGTTCATACAATTCAAAGACGATGCCCAAACTGCCCCTCAGATAAAGAGGTAAAGACCATTTAAAACAAGGCCAAATTATAAAAACCAGATTTTTCAAACCATAACAAAAAGAGAAAAAAAGTAGCATAAAAAGTACTAGTACACAACCTTGCACAAAGACCTGCTGTTTGGAGTGACAGGGAGCTAGAGGAGAAAGAAGGTCCCTCTGTCTGTCTACTGCCTGGGGGGACAGCAGCGCACCAGTCTGCCCACTCCCCACAACATGCAAGGGGCGGGTCACCTCTTGACAATGCAACATGAACACCCTTTACACAGAGCCGCTTGGGATCCTGCCCACCCATCACTACAACCAATTGTCCATTAAATTAAAAAATAAATTAAAATGGGAGGAGGTGTAAAAGTGAGGGATGGGGGAGGAGGGGGGTGGATGAGAGATGGAACAAAGGGAATCAATTCCACAGGTAAAAATGAATGGCCAGTGGCAACTTCGCCACCGCTGGTATGCCCTCACGGCGCAATAAAGCAAAACCCAGCTAGAAGCCATGTCGGTACAAAGAAAGGGCATCCGCAGGGGCAGGCCAAGGTTGCTTCCTCCTGTCGTCAACCAGCCACCGGTCAGCAAACACACCTCCGCACTGAGTTTCTTGGTCATCAACATCTACACCAGTGACAGTTCCATTGACGTGCTGCACTTCTGTCCCTCCAGCAGCTCCTCCTCCAATCTCTTGTGTGTCTTTTGTCTGACAGGTGAAGGCGAGCCTTTCACCAGTTTCCCATCAATGGACTGTCTCGAAGTTCATGTGGAAGGGAGATGTATTTACGAACCAGCAGCAAACACATCACGACAGGTTTCAACAGCTTGCACCTCTGAATGTTTTCAGGTCAGTCAGTCTATTGGCGGTCAGTCGGTCAGTCAATCAGGCAGCCCCTCCGCTACAGGCAGAGGACTGGGGGCGTTGGACACAGAATGAAAGAAGCACGATTCAAGGTGTGCACACATGCCTTCAGGAAGCTAGCCTCTTGTACTTGTACATGCTGTATGTACACACTGTTTGTCGTTAGCATGGGAGCTGACATCAAAACTTGAAGCCTTCATTAGGGACCATGCCATGGGGGTCAAACTGGAATCCATCATTGCTTTGGGTGGGCAGCAGCTCCTCCTCCTCTGGCTGCAGAGAAAAAGGCAAAACAAAAACATCAGTATATGCTTCATGAACTTTATATATCCAACAATAATTCTTTGGAATGATACACCCACAACTCAAACTGCCTGCACTGCTTTCCCATTAACTTCCATTTGCCTAGAAACCACAAACAGCAGAAATGTTTTACTTGACATACTGTGATACCCAATTCTTCCAAAACCTCATTGGTTTTACACAAACTGTGATATCACCCAGACTGTCGAATGTTCACAATGTCAGGTAGCATTTTAGTCTCAACATTTTAGTCTCAAAACTGTCTTCATCCCAAGAATGGATCACTTCCCCTAATCAGGCACCCAGAAACAATACTTTCCTGATCACGCCTCCAAATAAAAACATATAAATAAGCAATTACATACACGTTTATTCTTGTCTTCTAACCATACATACATTCACGCTTAGCAAGTTTGGAAAGAACTTAAACGTACCTCATCAGAAAAGTAGTGATCAATGATATCATAGGCTAATTTGTAGATCTCCTCATTTTCGTGGGTCTGCAAGCTCTCAATCTTGTCCAACCCTGCACAAACAGGAAGCAGCATACGTAAGAAGTCATCTCCAACATTTATTGGTAATTAATCTTTGTTCCCTAAAGCCAAGCCAATCATACAGTGCCATAGTTGGGCAGATTAACTGTATATATTGATCCACAGAACCTGGGCAAGAAAAAACAACTGGAAACGAAAATTAGGCACGAGTATGATCACATTCATGCACAAAAACCTTGGACATGCCTGTGATGCTGACCACACAAACACACCGCACACCCGACAGGCAAACCAATACAAAGTGTTCATTGTACTGCACCACAAGCAGACACTGTACACACACAGACCGAGGGAAGGAAGCCAGCAACGCCCCACCCCCCATCCTCTCACCTCCACACTCCTCAATGGCCTGGCAGATAGGCTCCAGGTCCTCATTGGCCATCTTGAGGATGTTGTTGATGCCGTCCAGAACCACGTTCACCACCTGTGTGTCCTTCACCCCCAGCAGATTGCAGAAGGGGCTGATCACTCCACGACTCACTACGTATGCCACCTACAACCAAAAACCCAACATACTTTATATAACAGGTATGTGACATGACACACACACACACAACAAGAAGGAAAAACAGAAGTGTGGGCAAACATGTAGTCAAATACGAATTAATGAGTAGACTTTAGAACACAGGAAACACAAAGAACTGAGAGGACATTTACTGTTTCACTTACAACTCAGTGTGAATGATGACAAAGTGTAATGCGCAAAATAATCTATATCTGCCACCAAGAAAACCAATTCAAAGTTGTTTTTTTCAAGAAAATATTTTCCCAAATAAAGAAATTCAAATTAAGCTTTTCATAACAGATTTGTAACAGGCAAGCTGGCTTGCATGACCAATATATTTCCTCTGGTAATGGTGATAAGTCAGGGGTATAAAAAGAAGCTGAACAAGTTACAGTATCACTGTTGCAACTGCTGCAGCAAAGGGAAAAAAATTCAGAAAACCTGTGCACACATGCTATAAGTGATCAAGGAATGATTAACTCAGCAAATCTGGTGGCCATCGTTGTAAACCAGATAAATCCACTGAAAGCAGCACAGTAAGTTGAGTAAGCCATCCATTTTACTTTTTTTTTTGTTGGTTTATTGGAATACCAAATAGGAAATTTTCCTCTTTTTTCTTCATATTTTACCCTTTATACAGGATTTCAGCTGCTCAAGCATGAAGTAAAAAAATTAAAAAATAAATAAAAAAAACCAACAGCTGCTCATGTACAAAGTTTCAAAAAATCTTTTTGTGTGAGTAGGTACTTCATTTGGTACAGAAGCAAATTTGATTTCCAATAATCTAAGATTTTCCCCCGCAGTAAAATCGTCCCTGAACCCACAGTAATATGATGAAAACCACATGCCAGAAACAACCAAAAAAAAACATGTGAAGGAAATGAGGGTATTTTCTCTCAACCAAATTGTCATGTAGTTAACTGAGCAGGCTGTAACGACTAACCCCCACCTGCTCTTTTTTCCCACTGATGGTAAGGTTGCTGATGGCCCATGCCGCTTCCTTCTGTGTCTGGAAATCTCCCTGCACATAAGCAAGGCAGCAGCAGCATTAGGATAGGACACATGGTTAAAAATTTCATATATAACTCACACACTTTGCATCTGTATTAGTTCTAAACGAAACTCATGACACATCCTCAGTACAAAACTGTTCATTTCAATCATAGCAATCTAACACTTTGAGGCTCAACTCCAACTACTAGTCTGCACACAGCAAATGGGAAGCATGAAAAACAATGACGGAAACTCACCCCTTGCAAGTGGTGGATGATTAGTGGTATCAGGTCAGCATCTATCACAGCTTGCACTTGAAGCTGGTTTCCTGCTGTGATGTTGGACAAAAACCACACTGCTTCCTGAAACCATTCAAAGTGATAGAATAAGTCACAAAACTTTCAACATGAAGGACATCAGCTTGCTCGCTCACTCACTCGCTCTCTCTTGTCTAGCTATGGGTGTGTGCGTATGCATGCATGTACACCTATGAGTCTGGGAGGAATGGGGGTGGGGGGGGAGTAGAGACTCAAGCAATACTTATTCAAAGCATCAATTTTGTTCTGAATAAAAATTTACACAACAGTTTAGTTCCAAAAATCAGATCAGACAGCAAGGGGAGAACATCAAAAGCAAAAAATTGTTCATCAACCCTTGTTGAGACCCAGGGAAATCTGGCAACAAAACAAAGGCCATTTGGTCTTCATCATGGACACGTACATCTTCTCACGCATGCATGCTCTCTCTTCATCTCCCTTACAAACACACACACACACACACACACACACCCCACATGCTTACTGACTAGCCTTCAGCCAAACCTTCATTTACACTGTGTCTCAGATGCACTCCATTGACCTCAGTGATCTCTCAGACCTCCATTTTGTGCCCAAACCAGTCACACAACAAGCATATTGCATCCACACCTGCGCCCTTGCATGTCCACTGGGTCTCAAATGTCATCATCTCTGACAGTATGTTGAAGTCTGTGTGATGTCCAAGACCCTCAGTCTTTCACAGCTGCTCCAGTCTTTGCTTTAATCAATGCCTTCTAC
Organism: Babylonia areolata; assembly: GCF_041734735.1. Lineage (NCBI taxonomy): Eukaryota > Metazoa > Mollusca > Gastropoda > Neogastropoda > Buccinidae > Babylonia > Babylonia areolata. The sequence continues at coordinate 16,001,404 of NC_134888.1, read as the reverse complement.
ATTTTAAGCACATCAGCTGAACAAATTCACTCCTGCAGAATAACTGCACTCCCCAAAATTACTACCATACACCAGAAACCTGCTCCAATGTTCAAAATCTTGTGAACAATAATTTTACAGACAACAAATAAAAATTATTCTTCAAGTTTAAATCTTCTCAAATACTTTTTTTTTTCAAAGTCAAATACTTTGTTTTCTAAGTAGAAAAAGAAAAGGACTGAAAAAGTAACTTGAATGCAAGAAAGAAAAAGAAAAAAAAATTGTGAGCAAGATGGCAGACACAGACTACAACCAACAAGGGATAATATCAACACTCACAATGCAAAAATAATATAAAAATAAAAAATCCAATTAACAAGATTGTGACGTGTCTAAATGTCAGCCAACCCACAAGACAGACACAGCCAGAAGTGAGGCCCTGCTGCCAGCTGCTCACCTTATTAATTTTCTCTTTAGGATGTGTAAGCAGGGCCTGGAAGTGGCTGAGTGCGCCGCAGTTCAACACAATCTGTGTCTGCTCATCTGTACCCGTCACAATGTTGCCAACAGCTCTCAAAGCAGCAGTCTGAAACACACAAAAAAAACAGCACCCCATAGAGTCCTGACTCAAACTTTAACCTGAAAACATTAATACTTCTCTTACCTCCTCCCCCCTATTCATTCTCCCCCCCAACCCATCCCAATCCTCCACTACCTCTACCTTTATTATGAAAGGGTCACAACTGAGACAACAGTGGTAAAAACCTTGACCTCTGAAAAAATCAATTCCAAGGCTAAAACCTAGCCACAGAGGCATTAAATAGTTATTTTATCTATTCAAACAAAAAAAACAAAAACAAGTACCAGTCTGGCTGGACATTACAGGAATTCAAGTTTCACAATCACACTTTAGATGCATCTATTTGTGTCTTCTACAAGCTGTTGTGTTACATGCACAACACACGCAATTTTTTAAAAAATTCAGTTTCGCAAGATAAACAAAACTGTGCAATATCATTCAGTGCCACAAATACCACATGACAGATGGGGTAGGGAAAAAAAAGTAATCAGCACTGCACTTGTCAACTGCTACAGCACCTTTTTTCCACCACATATCAATGCAGAAATTTCAATTTGTTATCTGATCTCATCAAGCATTCCTCAATGATAATTTTGGGGTCATACGCAAGCAAATTAATTTAAAACCTATCACACATAAACCTTGTTTTTTTCTTCTTCTTTTTTTAAACCCACACAGATCTCTTGAAAAAACAACAAAAAACATGTTACTGTAAAACACAAAACAGAAAACACTGGCATACACACACATACACGTGCATGCATAAACACACAACAATAACACACTGACCTGAACTTTAACATCCTGATGGCTCAGAAGAGGAACAAGGAACGGAACCACCCCGGAGTCTATGACCATTTGTATCTGCTCATTTCCACCATCTGTCAAATAGGACAAGGCCCACACCGTGTCCACCAAAATCTGAAAAGAAATACAATGAACAAATTAGTGTTCAGGTGATCAAACAAATGAAGCAGGGATTTCAAAATGCTAATCTGCACCACCTCAAACCCCATTCCGAAACAAAAAGAAATTTCTGAAAAGTTAAAAACTTATCATCAAAATAATTCAGCTACTGAATGTTCAATTTCTACCAAACTAACCAAAAGGATTAACTTACAAACTCACAATGACAACCTTACAAAACTGTAATATTATCTTTTACAATCTCAATCTCTTAATAATCAACACAAAGTTCTTCAGCCACAAACTTCTCTGCCAACATCTACATATATCACCCATCTGTGATTGCCGCATTTCACAACTGTCTTCTGCGTATGTAAACACCTACAGCCCACCACCACTGACTCCCATTTCATCAACATCATAATATCTCCCAAAAATCAATCAATCAAAAACAATTTATTAATCCACGTGTCCATGTTTACCAACAATTACCTATTTCTCTGAGCATTTACATCCATTCACAGCTCTCAAAAAAGGCCCTGGCGCTTTGTATACCAACAATTACCTATCAGCTGTGCTACCCAATTCTCTTGGCATTTACAGCCATCTCAGAAAGGCCCTGGCACTTCATGTACCAACAATTACCTACCAGCTGTACTGTGCTACCTAATTCTCTTGGCATTTACAGCCATCTCAAAAAAGGCCCTGGCACTTTCAAACAGATGGAATTCCACCACAAAGGTGAAAATATGTCTTGCATGCTGAGACACTGCACAAATTCTCACCTGCCTGAACATGACTCTCTCCTCAATCTTCAAGCTAGCTAAACAACCAATGTCTAATGCCCCTGTTACTTTCAAGCAGTAGTGCACTGACGTACATTGACATCTGTGTGGTGAATGAGCTGACACAAGGCGGGCAGGATCTCCTGGATGGTTTCCGTCGGGGGCGGGGGCTCCTTGTTCCGACACAGGTTGACGACCACCCAAGCCACGTTGCGCAGGAAGGGCAGGGGAATGGTGGGGTTGATGAAGTTGAGCAGGTGCTGCACTGCTCCCAGGCTGATCACATAGTCCCGGCAGATAGGACCGTCACCTGAAACCACCAGCACCAATGTACGACACTGTCAATACTTAACACTAAAAAAAAATAAATAAATAAAAAAAACTTTCTTTTTTTTTAAAGGAGAAAAGTCCCAGCATGAAAATGAAGTTGTCCGTTTTATACTTTTAATCATAAACTATCGCAGACTGTAAATTTAAGTCCAATCATTTCCATACAAGTCTATTCAGATATAACATTTGGGTTTTTCCATTCTTTAAATCTAATCTTTGCTACACTTTGAAATAAATTTTAAAAACCTTTCTAATAAAACATTTTCCAGGCCTTCTTATCACCTGGTTTTGATGTGAAAACCTCTTGTCTACTGCACTTTCTTGTCCTGTAAAATGTATTCAACTTTTACTTTATATCTGAACTGAAAGGCAAAACAAGAAATGATTTTAGTATGAAGGCAATAAAAATTTGACAAGTTTTTTGTTTTTTTTTTGTTGTTTTTTTTAGGAAGACTGATGTTTATAAATTGATCAGGAATTTTTAAAAAATCATGAAAAAATCTGCCCAACAGACTTTTCAACAGCAACTGTTTTTCCTGACACCCACACAATTTCCAACAGTGACTGATTCTATGAACAGTAAGTAACACATTCTTCTTGGCACAAAACAAGAGGAAAGGTAAAGGTAAGTCACTCACCAATAATGTTTCCTAGGGCCCAGACAGCCTGTTCACAGACATTTTGGTGAGGGGACTGCAGCAACCGCAGGAAATAAGGCACAGCCTCTGCAATAGATGTCAGTGTTCATTATTTAAATTCCATCACAATGCTAATAGTGTCATCCTTCCATAGCTGTCTGAACACCTGGTATTCAAAGATTAACAGATATATGTGCAGTAACGTATATCAAAAAAAGAGTCTGTGTCCAAGCAGCCATGTTGTGAATTGTGTGTGAATGTATATGTTAGTGTATACACCCACATCTTCAAGATAACGTGTGCATGATTATGCGCATATGGTACGTGCATGCATGAAAGTGTTTATGTACTGAGTAGTTTTTTAAACTACATAGAATAACCCTTTTCACTTTTTTATTTGATTAAAACCACCTTCAAACCATTCCCAATAATGCTATTCTTCAGCACAACACAACACAAATTTAAAACCCTGAAAGATGAGTGTTATGCCTGGTAACACTCCACAGGTAAATCATCTTCAAAAGATAAACAAGCATACACAGAGGCAAAGAAGAAATATGAGTTGCACAGCTCAGTGGCAACTATGCTCACTGCAAGGAAAGAAGCCAAATAAGTAACAGCAGGGTAGAATCTAAAGTCTTTCAACAGTACACTGCCACCCAAGCCACAACCATCCTAACCATCAACACTATTTCCATCACCACAAAGTTGTCACCTCTCAAAAACACACCTGCATTAACAACAGCTTGTGTCTGAGCCGAAGTGCCAGACGCAATGTTTGTGAGGGCCCAGGCAGCTTCAAACTGTAACGATGGGCTGTGTTGGCAGGACAGACAAACAATCAAGATTATTCATATCACTTCACAAATAAAATTCATTTGATGTATAATTTTCATTCACACAAATATCAGAGAGAAAGGACAAGGTATCAAGTATTGGGTGACAGCTGAGTTTGATTTCATTCATACAAGCACACAAGTATGACACACAACCAACCTTCCTTGATGTTCTAATTTGCATTCTTTCATAAAGTAAGCATTTTTATCATTTCCAATAACAGTCATAAAGAATATGACCAAATGACATAACAGACAATCAGCTACACAAGCAAACACACAAAAGAAAGCATAAGACCAAATGACATAACAGACTATCTGCTACATAAGCAAACACACAAAAGAAAGCAATTCAAGGACAAACTGAGATATCGCAGTCACCCAATATGGTGACCAGTCAATTTGGTCAGAAATAATTCAAATATTGAACACCTTCAAGCATACTGCACCATGACAATTTTCCTTGTTCATACATGGCATGCATGCACATGTGGTCACATACCCATGTCGGTATGCGTGTGTGTCGATCATGCATGTAGTCTCTTTGTGTGTATGTGTGTGTGTGTCTGTGTGTGTCTGTGTGTGTGTGTCTATGTGTGTACGTGTGTCTGTGTGTGTCTGTGTGTGTGCAAGTGCTTGAGTATGAGCACACCTACCTAGTAACCGACTCAGATCTTAATTAATTAAAACTGTGTAAAGATATCTGTACAAGAAATTAAAGGTATTATGCATGCAAACTTGCACACAGGAAAACCAACCAGTCATCTCTTGCTAAGCATTTGACCAGGATGGGAAGAATTCCTGAGGCAATCAAATCATCAATGGGAGGATTTTTATCACTGGACAGCAATTTCCTGCAACACATAATGCAATACATCATCATTCACATGGCTGGCTAAATCACAGGCAGCAATTGAAAAAATATTCCTTTCAACACTTATTTTAACACCCGCTTTATAATCTATTATCATACTGGGCTTTGGTAAGTTAAAAATCTCGAGGACTCTCAGTTCAACCACCATGCTATGGGATCCAAGACTACCTCGTGAGGATCACATTCTAATCAAGTCTGCATCACCACAAACATACAAAGGCAGGCACATATACCTTCTCGTCATTATCATCAAGGTTTTGGGGCCAAGAAGTGGCCTAGATAGACAACTCTTCTTCATAGCTGACAATCCTAGTATCAAGACTCTCATTCAAACTGAAGCTCCCAAACAGTACACAGGCAATGCATCCTTTCCATGTTCAAAGCATCAGGGACATATTTTCATGTATAATCAGAAGCCCTGATCATGGTATCAATCTATCGAGTGATTCAAATGATTCAGATGTATTCATGTACAGATACATAAATATATTAATATACAACAAAGCATTATTACAACATCCTTGATTCTAACTAAAACAGAAATCAGAATGGAAATAACCAAAAAATAGAGCGCACTAAAATGTACTGATCATACTTACAACCTATTGTTGCAGAACCCAGTGAAACAGTCACAAACTCAAAAATATGTAATTCGAGCTCTAAGTACCTCTGTAAAGATGGCAGACACTGACTGACTGCAAATTAAAAACTTAGTCAAAGAATCTCTGTATACTTAGTATTTACTTTCCATCTGTCATCCCACTCCCTGGTACTGTAGTAGTGTAACTACCCTTAAAGATTTTTCTTTTTCTTTTTGCACAGAAACTGAGTGTTGACTACCACGGGTGCTGCTTCTCAAAAACTGACAGCCCTTACTGTCCACAGTGGTGTGATGGGCATGTGGGTTACAGCAGATTATGGCTGCAACAGCATTCCAGTGTGGGAGGGGGTGGGCATGAGGGTACTTTTAATAGCCAACAATAAAAATAAGGATAACTATTCAAACTTGAAAAATTGGCATGTTTACAGCTAAAAATGTGTTCTATTTCAATGAACCTATCAGGCTGTGGTCATTACATTAGTTTTTTAATTACATTTTAAGTCACCCGACTGTATCATCAATATATCTACATGTCGGTCAAAAGGAAAACCACCAAAAAATGGAAAACCTATAAAAGCTGGTCAAAAACCCTTCTGACAACCCCCTTCTTCTAAAAACTGCAGTTCTTACCTAACAAAACATCTCTAAATCAATGGAGAGAATGTAACTCCTGACATACTAGGAAAGACTGGAGAATGTGCAGCGAAAAAGTTGAACTACCTACCTTGCAGCCTGTACTGCAGAAAGCTGAACTGAAGGTTCGGGACTAGCAGCATTTTGCACAATGCTTTGTAAGGTTTGGTTGGTGGGTTTCTCATTGTCCTCTGAATCTGTGCTGTCTTGTGCCGGAACATTCCTTCGCTTCAGTATATGCTGATCACGTTTGTTCTGGAAAAACACACATTAAGGTAAAAAATAAAAATAAAAAGTGTCAAATTGTAACACTTTCAATGTCTGGAAATTTGGAAATGAATTTTTTTTTTCTGTTTTCAAGAAAACACACAAAATATTAAAATGAAAGGATACAAACTAATTAAAAAAGTAATTTCAAGAGTTGTCGATTACATTCTGAGCCAGTAAGAAAAAGATATCCAAAATATTTCATTCTATATATTATTATAATTCATACAAACTACAGGTCTTCAGAGAGATGATAAAAAATTAAAAAAATTTAAAAAAAGAAGAAAAAAGACATGGGGTATATGTGCAGCTCTTGTGTATCTCAAGCATCAAATGATTAAACACCTTCAAACAAGAAACAAAGAAAACACATTTCCTCCAGAATATGCTGTATTTTCACTACCAACAACATTATCCATCACCAGTGAGCCATTTCAAATTAGGAAGTGAAAGAAGCTGTACTGAAGGAAACAATCTCATCTGGTAGAAGAAAGTGGCACACTGAAATAAGACAAACAAAAGATGATCATTTCAACAAGATGCTTTGCTTCTCATTATCTCCTCACAACACCAAAATATATTATAATTCATTTTCACAGTACCTTTCTTCAAACAAACTGTGACACTAAAATTTAACATTTTCTGATTCTCACGCACGGTCCAGCTATTCACAATCCAGATAAGATAATCTACTATTTCTGTTGTCAAAAAAAAAATCATGCATCTTTACTCACAGCCTCACTGACTTGTACATGTATGTTAAAAATATTACAGTAATTATAGTTATCACAGCAAAAAACAATGTCCAGTTGATGTATGAAGCAATGTACAGTAACAGTGCATGGAAAAATCTCAGAACCCCAAAACTTAAAAAAGACAACTTTTACTACTAATATATTACTAGTACTAGTTTGTTAAGATATAAACTCTTTCACTGGTTTTCTCTGAAATCAACAGTTTCAGCTTCAGTTTCTTTCTCAATGAGTCATCACTACTTTCGGACAAATCCATGCATGCTGCACCACATCTGCTAGGCCAGCAGCAAGCCCCAACGCGATTTGTCAGGTCTTGAGTGCTTGCTATATTTGTGTACCTATCAGAGTAGATTTCTTCTACAGAATGTCATCATGGTTTATTTTTCAGCATGCCATATGTGTGCAGCACACCGGACTTCAGTTTATCATCTCATCCAAGTTACGCACAGTTTAATTTTCCAGTCAAACTTGGGAGAAAGGGCGAGAGTGGGATTCAAACCCAGACCCTCACAGACCCTGTAGTGGCAGATGAGCATCTTTCTTTATATACCATTCTGCCACCTTTCTCCCTTAAAACAACTGGACTGTTCTTAAGTGATTGCTCACAATAGTACTGGTAGACAACCAACATTTCTAAAAATTAATTTACACAACCAAGTAAGGCTTTTGCCCAGTATGTGGTGACTTGTAATTTCTAACATAGCACCTCCTCTTTTCTTTGTCAGTCTGTAAGAATCTATGTAATCCAACATTTTTTTCTTTTTTAAGTTATACATTCTGACCATTCAATGAATGAATAAATGATGCTGCATCATTGAAAGTGACCATAACTGGCAAAAGGAAACAAAAACTTCAATATTTTTACCTTTCTTAACTCCACAGTCACCTCTGTCCTTCGTCTTCGCATTTCCTGAAAAAGTACAGGGTAAATATGTAATACTCACATAATCACATTGATAACCAAAACTAGTATAGTAGTAACTAAGTAAGGGGACTGAACTGAAAAATAGAACAGAATATGAAACTGATAACATCCAAACATTAAAAGTAACAGCACAGACAGACCAGTTCCAATACCACTCCTTGCAATTTTGATGTCCACTTTGCACTGCCAATAACAAAGTCAGTGTAATCAGTAAATGAGAAATACTTCAAGTTCACATGATGATGGGCCAAAAATGTTATCACCAGTTAAACTGAACATATTCATATTCTTTTTGAACAATTTGATCCAGCTGAAGATTCTGCCCACTCAGTGGGATTCCTGCAAGATCAAAATATCAAGGCTAGCCAGTAGATTCAGCAATACGCAGATCTGTGTGGGATCATTGTTAATTGGGGTGTATGGGTGCTGGGTCGAAGGAGGGAGAATGGGTGGGGGCTGGAAGTTTAGATCTGGGATTTTAACTGATTGCACACAGTTATGTGTCATGCAATTTACCTCATTATTAACCTAGCACTGTAGCAGTATTAAATCATAATGTTCTGCATTGCTTACTAGGCATTATACACATGTTACCATATCAGTAGGGTTACTGTTTATCATATAAGTTGACCTTTTTGATATGTACCATAATCTAAATAAAAAGTAAATTACATTATAGATGATTATTGATTATACTAGATTTTCAATAACCGAACAGCTATCACAAGATGAAAATTCACACTGTTTTCTATTCATACTTTATTCTGCCTATTTAACTTTTTTTAAATATATCTTACAATATCATATTTATTTAAATCACAATATTTTGTACTTGTACTTTATTTTACTTTTTTTCTGTTACTTAAGTGTTGTTCAACACAGTCCACTTCATTTCATCATTTCATTGTGATTTCGTTTTCATTATATTTTCAGAACATGAAATCTGAAGGCCAGCCAAATTATTTAATGTAAATATGCATCAAATACATTAGCAGGGACCAACATAATTTGGAACCTACCCACAGAAATTCTTATTCAGAAAGAAGGTCTATCAACATATAGTCTTTGCTACAAGATGAACACACTGCACCCTACATCACAGGTACATCAGTTTCCCAAAGTAACAAAACAAATCATTCAAATAGCATGATACAGCTTGACAATGTATTATGGGTCAGGGTATGACACAGGATTTTAACTTTCATCATCAAAATTTTACCTACACTTTCCCCAAACTACTTAAATTTCAACCCCTTCAGATTGCTTTTATTTTTTCACAAAACGTGTAAGCATTAAGCAGTCATTATATGCACATTATGCTACAATTGTGCCCAATCCTTAAAATGTTAACTCAAATATCTTATATAATGACTGTAAATTGAGTGTAATGAAATGTAAAACTTGTCATGACTTTCGGCACAGACTGATGAAAAGAAAATTACACTACAACCAAAATGCTGAAGCATAAAATTGGTCTTATAATTGCCTCAGATTTTCTGTTTGCAGTACTTTTCTTTTTAAACAAGTACATGTACCATCTTTACAATGTCAAAGAATTCTTAAGCATGTTTACAATGATGATTTATCAAAATTCACAAACTTACCCCACTCAAAATTCTAATTTACATGATATTCATCAGAAAATTGTAAGTCTAAAGACACATGTACTGGCTCAAGGAAAATCAATAGCACCTTTGGAAATCTAAACTAATGGACAAAGTTTCTGGTCATTTATGAAAAATCTTCTTTTTTTTCTTGTTTTCTTTATGTTTGTTTGTTTGGAATTGTTTTTTTAATGATCAGTTTTACAGGTGTACTTTTGTTTGGAAAAAAAAAAAGAATGTAGGTTGTTACTGACAAGTTTTACCAAACTGAAATAATCAAATACACTTTTCCAAGCTAATCAATCATTCAGTGTGATGCCTTGTAGTTGAAACTAAAAGCTTGTCAGTTGATTTGAAACTCATCAAAACCTCACTTTTCTGGCTTGATCATTTGATATCAACTGGCGTTTACATTTATGGTCCAGGATACTGTGCACAAATGATTATTCTCTTTGTCCTGGATTATCACTGTATGTCAAAAACATGGTCTTGATTTACTTGATTTCCACTGTCTAGAGCACACACTACCCACCAATAACTCAACTTTTTTTCTTCAGAATAGATCATCACAGTTCCCTTGAACGGGAGGAAATCACTGTTACAATGCAGAAGTTAACACTGTCAGAATGGGTGACATGCTGCATGCACACTGGTTTACAATCATTTCAGCAGTTCTTTTAAGTCCATAAAAACAGATAATTGGATCCATCGTGGTCATAAACATTAACTCACATGTCCAAAGTGGCAATAAATCATTAGGACTACATGAATTTTGACTGAAAAATGTTAGTTATTTTTCAAAACCTATCAAATTATCAATCCAGTGTCCCTTATTCGATGCACAGATGAATGTCTGTTTCATAACCCAGAAATGCTAAGTACATTGTTTCTCCTAAACTTTTCCTGACTTGGTCACTATACTATACACAAACCCTATGTGTGGAAGGCATAAAATGTATCATATTTATAATAAGGCAGTATGTGGTTCCACATCAGGAATGGCCAACTCCAGATTATCAATGTAATATTGTAATTTATAGTTATACAAATAGTAACTGTAGAAAATACTTCCAATTTGATTTAATCAAAATGATAGACTGGAACTGGAACACTTTTACTATTCAAAATCTCCTGAGAATTTTATTCCCAATAACTGTCAGAGAAAAAATACAGAAACCTGTCCCCCCGCCCCCCCTCCCCTGCCATACCCCCTGCCATCCTTCCCAAACCCAACATCTATACTAACTAGTCTATGCAGAATATTTTCAAAAGATTTCTTTGAGGTTTTCTTGATCTCAATCTCATGTGATCTGAGATTTTTCCAATCAAATGTGTGCAGACCCCCCCTTCCATGTGTATACGCACACATTAAAGATCCTGTAATCCATGTCAGCATTCAGTGGATTATGGAAACATGAACATACCCAGCATGCACACGGCAAAAAACGGAGTACGGCTGCCTACATGCCAGGGTATATACACAAAACAATCATACAAGTAAAATGTTACATGTCTGTCTAAATGTGAATGTGTGCATGCCTGAAATCTAATTGAATGAATGACACTGGAAATGAATGATGAGCACCCAATGGCAGCCGTCAGTCAGCTCTACCCAGGTAGGCAGCCTGTTGTGCAAATGACCAAATTTGTAAAGCGTTTAGAGCTTGGTCTCCGAGGATCAGCGCTATATATAAGTATCCATATCATCCATCACTCATAATACACTGTAATTAACTGACCATGGAATAGTCTGAGTTAGTTTATTAAATATCAATAACAGCAATTATAATAAAAGCTGACAATGACAAAATCAAAATGCCATCTTCTCCATCAGAGTCCATGCACTTTTCACACAGAATCAATGGTACATGTTTTAAATGTCTCTGGCTGGACAAATCTATAAAAGTTTGACTAGAAGTAGTAGAACATGGCAGTCTTCAGCAAATTTACACCTGTCCAGGACAATGTACAATCACAGTTATACTGATACTGTGATAGCCTGCACAAACTCACTAAAACTTTCCCACCATGAACTACCAAATATATCTTTTTATGAATAAAGGCAGCAACAAGTGGAGCACTGACTGGAAGTTTGACTGCAAAAAATGTTTTCTCACTGAATGATTGATATTTGATGACTGCAAATGTCTGCCCTTCAAAACAACTAGACCAGGAATATAACTCGTTCATATGACTGTACAGTGAACTACAGATCTATGCTGAACAACTTACAAGTACTCCTTGACATGAACGAGTTAATGAACAAAGTACACAATGTGAAAAACGCCTGATTAATTCTAAACTGACAATGCTCACGTAGAGTCTAGGTGAATATTGGTAATCAAATTCCTTGACTGATAATGTTTACTGTGGTGGCAATGGCACTTCATACTCAAAATGTGACATGGCAAGAACAGACGCGAGACAGTCGATGATTCATTCAATTCTACGTCTAGTTCTAACCAAGTTATTCGGTCATTTCCTTTATCATTATCTTAGACCCCTCTTTCCCCAACGGGATAAACGGTACCTAATCATGAGTCTTATCAACACAAAAATCGGTGAAGAATAACAAAACCTGCTCAATATATTAAAAATCAGAGCAAGAAAAGTCTACTCGGTCATCGCAGACAGACCACATGTTCCGACGCAAAAATGAAATCGAACCTCATTTTCGTGCCGATATCTCAACTTTTGAAGAGAAATTTTTAACACCAAAGTCCTTACCTCCGCATCTTTTCCTTTATTTTTGAATAGATGATTTCTTGATTTCCCAAGCGGATCTGTCGACATGGTGCCAAAATGTCAGAAAATGTCAAATAACGCGTCTTTTCTTTATCACTCAGTGTGGTTTCACCTCAGTCAATATGCCGGACATTTACTGTTCACGATGTCTGCCAAAGTCAAAAAGAAGCAATCTGATTGGTCCATGCCTTTCTGCATTACAAAATCATGTAAACTACTTTTAATGATAAGAAAACGGCCTAGAAAATCACAAAATATGATCAAACAGTCTAAAAATAAGTATACAATAATTTTTAATTCTTATAACGACAATCTAGTGAACGTATACCCGACAGAAAACATCAAATTTCGGTCAGGCTCCAGTTCTATTAGCCAATCACAATATATCTTACTTTCTGACAAATATCAAGCAGACTCGTGCGTTTGTTTTCGAAAAAAAAGCTCAGTGGCGAAGTACCACCAAAACAAACTTTATGGCTTTGTATAAAGATCCAGTTATTGCGTACTGACAATTTGCTTGAGCCCTGGGTGAAGGAATATTTTCTGCGATGCTTCTGTTGTTCACATTTTCCACATATATGCAAATTGTTTCATAGCTCTGTTTCTAAAAGAAGGCAGTGCGCATGCCTGATTATACCTGACCAATAATAAGGCTTGTGGTTATAATTATGTTACAACACTGAGTGCCAGGAGGTGGGAAGTAAAAATGGGAATCAGCCATGTGAAAACAGGCAGACAGAGAAGCGTGAGGAGACAATCTGCATTGGAGGGACAAAAAATGTAAACGTCACACCGTGGTTGATAATAATAAAAACAAAACAAAAAAACAACCAGCAAGAACATAGCCATGTTATGTAATGCAAAGGAGAACAGAGCATTTAGCCTAACAATGTGATCGCATGGTAGGACTGCCAGTTCAAATGCAAGAGTTGCTTGAATGAGCATAAGTAACTTGTCATCTTTATTATTTACCTTTGAACGCAACTGGCATTTGGACTGGGGAATGCCAGTGCTGTCACACACACACACACACACACACAGAGGGACGGAGCGAGAGGGAGAAAATCGTGTGCCAGAATACACCCGCGAACACTCGAAACCTGACCCATGCACCCACCCGGCCATGACGCCCCTTGAGAACACATCCCTCCAACACGTACTTACACACACACGAATGCACGGACACCCGCAAGCACCTCGCGGCAAAAGGCAAACAGCTTCCTCACAACAGAGCATGCACTTGCAACCAGATCATACCAACTTGAAGACCAACATTGGAAAATTACTGTTATTGCTGTTCAGTTGTATTTATAGAATTCAGCGCGACAAAACTGCTGCTGCTGATGGCACAATTTTTTCCGTCTGCGGCAGTTTGTACCACCGTGACAATGAAGGTTTTGGTGTAACTGAAAAAAGAAACGGCCATGTTACCGTGACCCTCTTGTTCAGTTCTCCCCGCGGCCTTGCAACACTGGGGGATTTTTAACTGCATGGAATTCTAAGCCGGGCTCAGTGGCCGTGTCTGTTGAACTGAACAGAACGAACTGAAGGCGGTGACTGACTGACGACTGACGATGAGCATTCAGTTGGAAAACCAGTAATACACTTCAAGGAGGTTAGAGACTGAGGTAGCGAGGGCCAGATATATATATATATATATATATATATATATATATATATATGTGTGTGTGTGTGTGTGTGTGTGTGTGTGTGTGTTTTACGTCCTCCGTCTACTGACCGAAGATGAGCCTAAACCCAGCTACTTATGTGGGATAACTGATCATTTTATCCGGCCATGCCGGCTGGATGATGTTGGGGCTACTAGTACTCAGTGGCAATGATGGATCCCAAATCACACACGTTATTGAACAAGCCAGCACACCTGGATTTCGTGGGTTTGAATTGGAATCAATTCATTGAAAATGTCTTTTGATCAGTCACCCTCTTACATATGATGTTCGGCGCCATCTTCGACCGGGCAATTCATGCATGATGAAGCCTGAGGACACCACGTGACTGATGACGCGGCGTAAACTGAAGATGGATATGAGAGAGAGAAAGAGCTCGGAGAGAGAGACAGAGAGAGAGAGAGAGAGAGAGAGAGAACTTGAAATTGAATGGTTTTTCAAGTTTTTATTGTCATTGCCCGCAGAGGTCTTTTGACAAGAGGGTAACTTTCTCAGTTCACGTCAACAGATTACAATAATCGATGAGCTAACAGTTTTAGACATTGCAGTTAAAGATTGGCCGGTAACACTGCCGCCACTGATATTTATATATGCAATGTACACTGTGATCACTTCGACACTTCAATGAAAAAGAAAAGAGAGACAGAGACGGATAGAAAGACTACACTGAAGACGAAGTTCACTTTGTGTTGAAGTGTCCTGCCCTGAATGATCCCCGTTCGAAACATATTCCAAAGAAGTATCGTGAATATCCATGTTTGTTTAGATATGTTTATTGATGGCATCTACTGATCATAGTACTATTCGAAACCTTGCATGGTATCTATATCAGTCAGTAGAGCCGCTTTTAAGCTCAGAGAGACAGTATTTCTTAGTTTATTTCTTTATTAAGCTGTGAAATCAGTTGTATAAACACTGACAGTTATGATGACATTTACAAATTTTGTTCAGTATTGCCCCTTCAGTTGATATGGGGCTGTGGCCTTAAATGAATAAATAATCTCAGTCTCAGTCTCTGTCTCTCTACTTTTTACAGAGGTGCCTATCACATCACAGTGAATCCAGTATCTCCACCACACGGATTACAATACATATGGGTAGGCACAAAGTTTGATTTTTGTTTTTCTCTCTGCCTGGTGGTAATATACCAGTAAAATTGGATTTTTTTTCAGTGTCCAACTGAAACTGAAACCGTTGTCCAAGCAACGAAATCTGCAGCCCCTGTGGACACACGTGTACACGTCTACCATGTTGTGTTCGTTCAACAGATGCATTTATAGCTTAGTGTCCTTTTTTCTTCTTTTTTTTCTTGTCTTTTTTTTTTTTTTTGGTCTTTTTTTTCAGGTTCAAAGAGGTGTCATAGCGTGCGAACTTATCCATATACGCTACACTACATTTACTAAAGAAAATTTTTTAAATACTAATAATTATTTATTTTAAGTGTCTCTATGTTTCGTTGCTAAACTGTCACATGACATTAGAGTCTGTTCCCTCATTCTCGTCCACTGAATGAAAAAGACATTTTATACAATGCAATTCAGTTTTTTCCCAGTATTTTTCATGCAATAGAGAACTCTTTTTTAACGTCAAATATCACGATGCGCCTACAAAAAAGTTTAAAGGAATTTGTTTGAATTCAAAAGCTATTTTGAAGTATCAATCTATAGAATGAAAAAAAAATTGAACAATAGGCTATTTTTTAGATCATTGGGGAGGACGGGTGTCGATAGCGAGGCCAGGGTCAGGGTTCAAACAGGTTTGTAACGTTTTCAAACAATTGTATTAAAAAATGGACACGTCCTATCTAAGTCCTTAAACGTTGTTTTGAAAAGAAAAGAAAAAATGACCAAAGTTTGTAAAAGTTTTTAATTTTGGCTTCTTAAGACTTAAGAAGAAGAAAAGAAAAGACAAAACATGGTATCTGATGGTGTTTAATTAGCAAAGAACAACAGTAAACTGTTCCACCACAAGCTGATTTAAAACGAAGAGTGAGGGGGAAAGGGCAGGAAGGGGGTGTTGTGGGGTGGGAGGAAGGGGGAGTTGTAAAGCTGAAGGACTTTCCAGAAATTTCCAGTTAGGAACAGACAGTAACAAGTATGAACTGAACCCTCTTTCATAACCCCTGGGCAAGTTTGGGCCGAGAGGAGAAAGAAGTGTCCAATTTGCAAGGAACAGTAGTAAACCTTTCTACCACAAGTTGATCAAAAGGAAAGGGGAGAGGGGTGGGCGGGGGGGGGGGGGGGGGACGAGGGGGGGGAGTATTCAGGGCAGACATCGAGAAGGCATGGGGAGGGGGTGAGGGGGGGGGGGGGGTTGTAAAGCTGAAGGGCTTCACCGGAATTTCCAACAGACCCGCAGGAGAGCTCCGTGCTTATATACGTGACTTATATAGGCGCGTCACATGATCTGTGCTCTTGAAGTTGAATAGCTCTCGTATTCTTCTGCTGTCAAAATGCCATTTACAACAGCATTCTGTCCACAACGTCTTTTAAAAGCTCCGTTTTTGATCATCTTTATCTGCTATATAGAGTACGAAGTACACTCGGGACAATTATTTATTCGGATACACTGACAACTACTAAACGTGAACGTTCACATGTAAATGATAATAATGCCTACAGTTGCAGACAGACTGAAACTGAGAGACAGAGCAAGACGATGAGAGAATTTCGAACAAAATTATTCAGTGAAGGTGTCGACAGCTTCTTTCATTAAAAGAGGGGGGGGGGGGGGAGAGAGAGAGAGAGAGAAAGAGAGAGTCAAAAGTCAAAAATATTTTAATGTCAGGCATCTGGCCCTAACATGAGTGATGACATGTTCTGTGTACAGGGGAATGTTTACATTTTTGCATATTGCATCCACACATTCATTGCTTTGTGAACAAAACTAGACAGCCGGCTTGAATAAAACAGATTCAGTAGTACTAGACATAAGTAAGTAGAATTTAAACATACATGGATTTTGAGAATACTTTGGCGGAATAAATTCATTTCTTATTTCACCATACTTGGGGCATATAAGTAAAAGCGAAGTTCTGATTCTAATGTGTTCTTGCAAAAAGGGCACCATTTGTTTCTGTCCTGGCTGGGTTTATATTGTAAAAGATGTGAATTAAGAGGTGACATACCAATTCTAAATCTTGAAAGTGTTTTGCGCTGTTGGACATTCTTAACTGACAAGACACCGTCAGTCAAACAGGTATGTTTGAACTGAGAATAAACATAATAGAAACCATGGGACTGCAGCGAATCATGCCAACGAGAGAGCAAGAGAGAGAGAGAGAGAGAGAGAGAGAGAGAGAGAGAGAGAGAGATTTGTTGTGCTATTGATTTAAAAAATTAAAAAAATTATATTGAAGAAATGACACACCATGCATTTCCTCCTGACCCAATTCTCTCGCTGTTTTGTCCTTGGCAGCGGAGAGAATTATAATTAGGTCTCGGTTTGAATGTTTATCTTGTTACCACTGTTTGTGAGTCTTGCAAAGGCAAACAGTGCATTCGGCAGGCTGTACAAGAGAGTGTGGAACAACAAACACCTGAAGAAAGACACAAAGATCAGCGTGTACAGAGCTGTTGTACTGCCCACCCTGTTGTATGGTTCCGAAACCTGGGTCACCTACCGGCACCACATACGACTGCTTGATCGCTTCCACCAGCGCTGCCTTCGCACCATCCTCAGCATCCACTGGAGTGACTACATCACAAATGTCGAGGTCCTGGAGCAGGCAAAGACTATCAGCATCGAGGCAGTGCTGCTAAAGACCCAGCTACGTTGGGCAGGGCACGTGTCCAGGATGGAGGACCACCGCCTGCCCAAGATCGCGCTGTATGGCGAACTGTCCACTGGCCACCGTGACAGAGGAGCACCCAAGAAGAGATACAAAGACTCCTTGAAGAAAGCTCTCGGTGCCTGTCACATTGACCATCGCCAGTGGTCCGCAGTAGCCGCTGATCGAGAGACCTGGCGACGCACCATCCACCAAGCTGTCTCCTCCTTCGAAAACAACCGCAGGGCCAGCCTTGAGGACAAACGCAGAAGGAGGAAGAACCACGACGCTGCAGCCGCGAACCCAGACCAGACTTTCCCTTGCAACCGCTGCGGCCGACTCTGCTTTTCCCGCATTGGCCTTGTCAGCCATGAACGTGCCTGCATCAGACGTGGACAACGCCCTTCCTAGATCTTCGTCAGCGAAGCCAGGCCATGAATGAAAAAATGAACTGTTTGTGATCACAATATAAACGACCTCAAGGATTACAAAAGTTTTTCGTCGTCCATATCAAAAAGATGAAAATGAATAGATAAATGACATAAAAGAGAATAATAATTAAAAAAAAAATGTAAAAAAAATCAACTGAAGGGGGTGGGGGGACCGTCTTGCGGCGAACTTGAAATCAGGAGAAGCGGAGTTCAGACACTTGATACGCGTTAAGTAATTGGGGGGGGAGGGGGGGTTGGGGGGGGGGGGAGATAAAACTGAACAAACAAACAAACAAACCCCCCCCCCCCCCCCCCCCAACCTATTTTTTCGTCATTGAGATCGAGTGGGTTTTTTTGTTTGTTTGTTTGTCACGGTTGTTTTTTTGTGTGTGTTTATTTGTTTGTTTGTTTGTTCTTTGTTTTTTTGTTTTTTTTGTGTTTTTTGTTGTCACTAGTTTTTGTTGTTTTCTTCTTTCCCGTCCGTCGCTTAACCCGGACAGACTGCCGGGAAAAATACGGTTTTCACAGAAATCACAGCTCTGAAAAGACCGGCCGGCCAGCCGGGTCCACTGGGCATTGCTTGGACCCTCTCCAGGGAGAACTTGAAAAGGGATTCGCCCGTGCAGTTTGTTTTCTGCCGGACGGGCGACTCTGCATGATCCACATCATACGCATGCGCATTTGGTGTAACCAGGAACGCGGTGTGTTCAACGTTCATGATTTTTATCTCGATCACACCACTCAAAGGTTATCTGTCTGCTGATCTGTGTCAAGCTTAGCGAGTGACACGACAAGGTGTTTTCAAAATGGTAGAACTGCTTACGTTGACAACGGTGGTATCTCTTGCAGTGACAGCTGTCTATGCGATCGGCAGCATCGTTGGCGGGTTTCGTCTTGGCAGAAAACTGCCCAACGTGGAAAAATGGATCCTTGCCTGGCTCTTGTTCGACGCTTTGATTCATTTTACTTTGGTAGACATTTATATTTTACTCGTCAGTCTTGTACACATTTTAAGATTTTGCTTTATTGTAGATCTGCATCTTATATGTATTTTACTTTGGCTAAAGATAAAGAATTTTGTTTTGTTGGCTCCAGATAAAAGAAGGTATTTTTTGCGGAAGATTTTCATTCAGGTTCAGGTTCAGGTTAGGGGCTGTTGTTGATCATTGTAGCCTCACGGATTTTTACGCCCCGTCTCATTTATGATTAGCACAAGGCCTCACGGCTTTCTTTGTGCTATGTCGTTATCGGTCTTGTCTCAGTCTAAGTAGACCCAGTTACAATTATCTTGGACCATCAAAGTCAAACCAGATGTCTTTTAAAATTTTGTGATTATCGATAAGGTTCTTGAAGTTGCTGGTATTGGAAGCATACTTGATGTTAGTGGTTAGTTTGTTCCAGTCGTTAGTAACCCTATAACTGAAAGCAAATTTCCTTGTGTTATTGTTATGTCTCTGTTTATAAATTTTATCAACACTGTTTCTTGTTTCCATATTAGTATCTGGCGGTGAATCAAAGAAGTGATCTTTTTTCATGCACAACTGTCATCCTCTTTGCCGGGAATGCCCGCTCTGAGAAACAGTATGCGATTTTTGCCATAATTTAAGTGTGATTTTTTAATTAATTAATTTATTTTATAAATAGAATGCAGGGACCCGTTTGTTCGATGAATATGCAGTGATTCCTTTCCATTTTCAAAACGTCAGGGAGGCATACTGATGTTATCGAAAGTGCATAGGAACACAAAGTGCTGTTTCACCAGTACTTGATAATATTGAAAGATGAAGAATGGTTTGAAAAAAAAAGAAGAAAAAAAAAAGGTTAGATACTGTGGCATTATTTTTGCACTATCTTACGGTTACACATCTCTCTTGCCACCAAACTTAAGATTTCTTTGCACTATTGTAGACAGCACTTATTATGATTGTGGTATGCCAGATCTATCTATATATAACTAGTGTATTTTATTACTTTCACGTTACAACAGATATTTATTCTGTCAAAGATGGCCATAGTTCTTTCTGTATTAATGAGTATGTGTGTGGATGCGTGTGAATGTGTGTGTGTGTGTGTGTTAACTATAATACTAATAATTGTGTTCTTTGTTTTTTAGGAGGGACCATTTGTGTATTTCTCTGTGGTAGGCACAGTGGCAAGTTCAACACATTTTACTGCTGAGCTGTGTGAGTACAATGTTGAAGTAGATCACCTTTTTCTTTGTGAAATTGTTGTATTTTGTTCCTTTGCATATATGGTATTGCTCTGCATAATTGACCACTGTAAGTTAGATTCAAACAGAAAGGGAGTTTTGTCAAACCAGAAAAAAAAATTGTAAAGGAAAACAAAATCAGAAGAAAAATGTATCAACATGTTTTATTGAAATATTATGCAAGATAGTTGTACTTGACTAATGAACATTGAAAGTATATAACTTGTAAGGTACCAGTTTAGTAATCAATAGGTGGGTTTTTTTTGTTGTTGTTTTTTTTGTTTTTTGCTTAGATGTGTAATTGTCCATCTGTGTTTTTGTATGCGTTTGCTGTCATCCCCTTTATTATGATGGAGAAAGCAGTGTGAGAGATCAAAAGTTAAGGTCATCAGCTGTCAGAATAGAAATCATGTCCTCTGTGTAATATACACACACTAACACTCAGTGAAATCAAAATTTGCATATTTAAAACTTACAGTTGTGCACAAGCATTGTTTTTATTTACCTTTGTCGTTGGTCCTGAAACCTGGTTTGGTCATGGGGGGTGCTGCACTGCTGAACACATCGCCAACAGGTTTTATTTTTGGCAGTCGCAAGATAGGTTTATATTTTCCCCCTTTGTTTTTGTTAATGGGATGTCGTGAGATAAATTTTTATTTAGTGGTCATTTATTTTCCCCTTTCATTTTTGTGCAGAGAAGGGAAATGGGACGTCATGAGTCAGATTTTTTATTTAGTGGTTATTTATTTTTCTCTTTGTTTTTGCGCAGGGAAGGAATATGGGACGTCATGAGACAGATTTATATTTAGCGGTAATTTATTTTCCCCGTGGAAGGAATATGGGACGCCATGAGTCAGATTTTTATTTAGTGGTTATTTATTTTTCTTTTTGTTTTTACGCAGGGAAGGAATATGGGACGTCATGAGATAGATTTATATTTTGCGGTAATTTATTTTCGCCTTGGAAGGAATATGGGACATCATGAGTCAGATTTATATTTAGTGGTTATTTATTTTTCCCTTTGTTTTTGTGCAGGGAAGGAATATGGGACGTCGTGAGATAGATTTATATTTAGTGGTCATTTATTTTCCCCTTGGAAGGAATATGGGACGTCATGAGATAGATTTATATTTAGTGGTCATTTATTTTCCCCTTTGGTTTTGCGCAGGGAAAGAATATGGGAAAGCTGACAGCCGCTGGCTGTACTCTGACCCCACCATTGTCTCCCTTGAGATCCTGACTGTAGTCGTGGATGGGACACTGGCTTTGGTACTGATCTATGCCATCTTGGCCAAGCGTTTTTATCGACACTATGTGCAGCTCACGCTCTGCATCTGCGAACTGTATGGAGGTAAGTACGTGGAATATCGCACCTCTTTTTTTTTTGTCTCACTTGTGAAAACTTTAAGTGAGTCTGTGTAATAACCATTTCAGTTCTCCATGCTCTGTTTGTGGTGTGCTTGCGGACGTGTGTGCGTGCATGCGTTTGTATGTGAGGTTAACTTTATCATTGCCATTTTTCTCTTGAAATACTTTTCTTTCTTTCCACATATTTTAATCACACTCAGTGACACAGGGCACAGGAAACAATGAATGTTTCAAGAATCATTTTACAGATAGATTTGTATTTTTTCTTTTTCATAGAATGTTTGCAATTTTATCTTAAAGAATTGACTCTGCCATGTAATATGTATATCTATTATATGTTTTTGTATAATCGACATGATGATATATATATTGATAAATCTCATTCATCCTAAACATCAGTCTTAGAAAATGACCTAAAGCTTTAAATGTCTGCTGTGTTTTATGCTTACTGTACTAGCTTACATTATATAAATCAGCCTGAGATGTTAAAACAGCGTATTTGATCACAGTTGCCATGCATATCTGCTTGTGCAGGTTTTTTTTTTGTTTTTTTTTAGCATATGGAACGATAGAGTGCTTTCTTTCCAATAAAATTAATTTGAACCACAACACAACAATACATAGTTGATAGTTATTGGAAAATCCTGTGTGCAAAGGTCTCATAACTTTCAAAATGTTGACAACCATCTACATAAACAGACCTCCTTGCCTTTTTGTCAAAGGTTTATCACAATTAAATATAACACAAACTGCGATGTGTTTGTGATGCAGACTTGTGACTTTGTAGGCCCGTAATCAGTTTTTTAAGAAGAAAGGTGAGAATACAGAATGTTCACTGAAATCTAGTTATTTCAAGAAAACTGATTATTTTCAAAAGAAATGAATGAATATGAAAATATTGATCTTTACTCCTTATATCAGCTTTTTGTAACATCTTGCCAGTGAAGCAGACGTCTTTATTATAAAATAGCAATATCACTGAAGTGAAAAATAAAAGAATTCCAGTCAAGACTACATTGTGTGACTGGTTCAGTATTTCCTATGCAGCTGTGATCCTCTCTGGCAATGTTTTGATTAAAGCTAGAATTCTCAAACTAGCCTACAGAAATACATGTGTACCTAAGATCAGTTCTTGGCATTGGACTATTGTGTCATAAAATATTCCCCTGGAAGTAAAAAAAAAAAGTTTTTAAGAAAAAAAAGGTAATGGACACCCCACATGTTTTGTCATCCACCAGGTTGAAGTTCAGTGGTCTGTTATATGTTAATATTGCCCTGGAAGTTAAAGAAAAAAAAAAGGAAAAGAAATATCATGGTGAAGGCCAGTTCACCAGTTTTATCATCTGTCAGAATGTTCATAAATGTAAAAGCCCACTTGTGTACATACGAGTGAACGTGGGAGTTGCAGCCCATGAACAAAGAAGAAGATCATCCATCAGGTTGAATCCCCATGGTGCTTTCTGTGTTCAGGCTGGATGACCTTCTGCCCAGAGTGGCTGACCGGCAGCAAAGCTTTGGTGACTGACAACGTCCTCTACCTGTGGGTCTACCTCTTCTTTTTCAACATGCTGTGGGTGGTCATCCCTCTGGCCCTCATGTACCACTCCTGGGTGGACATCCGTGACAATGGCATCGCCCCAGACTTTGACTCCCGCCGCTCTTCGAAAATCTCCAGGAAGCAGGAAGGTTATGCCAAGCAAGGGGGTGGGGAGGGTGTGCATGTTGGGTCCTCCTCCAGCCGATACAACCTACGGGCCCGCAAGGACCAGTAAAGGTGAAATTCCATAGACCCTTCCAAAAGAAAATGATGCAAAATTTGTGTGAGAAGAGTTCATATACAATTTGCATGCAAAGAGAAAAGAACCATCCATTCATAGAAACAAAATTTATCTGTCAGTTTTGACTGAAATCATAGTGCCAGTACAATCAAAGGAAGCAATCTGTGTCGAAAATAAGAGAATTTGAATGTGATTTTTTTGCCATGGAAAAAGAGATGTGAAGCAAAGAGGAAGCTTGGAATCCAGGTGAACAGCACTTTGAAGCTGAGGGAGCAACCAGCAGGGTGCTTACAGCAGTCTTATCAAAGAGCTTGGTTTTGATGGACGTCTGTGCAAGAAATAACAGGGAGCAGCATGCTCAAGTAGCTAATAGACCTGGCAAGGGATGTGATCAAACACATATTCAGCTGAGAAGTCATCTGCCCAAAAAGTTTGCATGCAAAATCAAGTTTCGCTCCCTTGTGCGAAAGAAAAGTTTCGCAGTGAAATTTGTGCAAAGTTCCTGTGAAATTCAGGTCTATGAATGTATACAATTATAAAAAGGTTGGTAAGATTTTTTCTTTCAGTACAAAGCTCACATGGTAATTTTGTATTGTTTTTTTTGGTCAATGGAATTTCACCTCAAGCCTGCTGGATTGTGCATTATGTTTACTGAAGGCCACTTTCCACTTGACGTGGATGTGTTCCAGGGACAAAGTGAAACCATGTTGCTCAACATCAGCAAACAATGTCTTTGAGAAACATCATCTCAGCCTGTCTGATAACATGAGCAGTTGGATCTGGCATTGGAGTTCCACTGGAACAGAGTATGACTAGTCTTTAGAAAATGGTAATGATCTGAATCTGTTATTACTGGGCACATCAATATGACATGGAAACAGCATTTGTCAAGACCTCAGTGTTGAACTTAAGGCAGTCTTCCATCTATTGTTCATGCTTGAAAACATATTTTTAATGACATAAAGTAATCCATTTCTTGTCAAATCAGAGTGGATATTATCAACTGCACAAAGTTTGTTTTCTGGAAGGGAAAAAAACGTTTTTCGTCTCATGAATCTTAAAGTTCTGTCTGAAAAAAGTGTTATTGTCTGCAAGTCTATCTAAACATGAGAGCTGTCTAGATGTTTGCATGTATCCCTGTGGGATATGTTATGCATTTGTAGAGTGAATGTGATTTGTTGTCAGTTAAAGACTGCATTTATGTTCATTGAATATGTTGAAACTTTGTCTTGTTTTACACAATAGATTTGCCATGTTAAGAAAATACAGCAGTGTGCAATTCATTAAGCTCGTTTGGAATCTTCATGCATAAAATCAAACTCCTGAGAGCTTTCACTCTCATTTCTGAGAAGGGATTTGCAGATACCATACAATACAGAAATTTGAAGGAATAAATAGGGGAGATTTTTATAAGAAACATTGGACAGGGAGTGGACATGAAGATGTGAATGGATCGTGCGAATATTGGAACCCAAATCAGGCTGAAGAAGACAAAACAACATTTGTTCTAATGTAGATATGACTAACTAAAATGAAAATGTGTGTAATATGTGTTTTGTATATTCATGTATATATTAATCATCCTAATGTATGTGTGTGTGTGTGTGTTTGTTCATGCATGCAGTATGCAGGAGCACACATTTGAACCAATAACATTCACATTCTAGTACATACATGCACAGACAGCGAGACAGAGAATTAAAAAGTATAACACTTAATGAATTACACTTGTACGGCTGTAGCTTCTGCACAGACCAAAATAGTTTTGCTTCCCCCCCCACCTCCCTCTTTCTTTTTCTTTTTCTTAAAAACAATTTTTTTTTTGCTGCCCCATCATCTGCACCGTTTCAGTGGCATTACTCCCATGCCGCTCATTTAGATTCCCCTATACACGGCCACACCCGGGTTCGTCCGTCACAGTTCTAGCGTCGGCTCACCTCCCTCTTTTAGAACTGTCCTTCATATTGCTTTGCCTCTGTGTTGAGGATACTCAAATGAACCTTCCATGGGAAAGCAGTGCACAGATACTTTGTCATTTGCAGTTTCTTTTTAATCATTACTATATAATGCTTAAAAAAATTTGGGGGGATGTTTTGTTTTTCTAAAAAGATCCGTTTTACACAGCCCCAAAACAATATCACTTGTCTTTGTGGGTCAAAATAGACTACTGGTGCTATGTTCCAAAGAGACAATACCCAGTCAG
Organism: Babylonia areolata; assembly: GCF_041734735.1. Classification (NCBI taxonomy): domain Eukaryota; kingdom Metazoa; phylum Mollusca; class Gastropoda; order Neogastropoda; family Buccinidae; genus Babylonia; species Babylonia areolata. Next base: position 15,975,500 of record NC_134888.1, on the reverse strand, counting down.
CCCAAGTATGTAAATGGTTGAAAAGAAAAAAATGTTTATGCAGAAAAAAATGTTTTTCAAAACATATTGATTCTTGCACACATTATGTCAGCTTTTTGTTTCCTTATCCTTATCAAGTTATCTCTTGTTGATTGAATTAACTTTTGTACACTTTTAAAAATTTTTTTTTTTCCTTTCATACTACAGTCTATTTCCTTCTGTCATTTCTAGATTGTTTGATTTCAATCATTTGCATTCAGAGTATCTTTCTTTCTTTCTTTTCTTTTTATTTTATTGTATTTGGTTGTATTTATTCATTTATTTTGTTATTTGTTTCATTTTAGGTTAATGTTTTATCCCTGCCTTGGGTAGGCTCTCAAGGCATGACCAGAGTTGGGTTAATGCACGTCAGGTACCTGATTCAATCCACATGCTTTTGCACCTCTGCAGAACTGATCTTCTTTCATTTATCAGTTTATTTATATTGTTTTATTATTATTTTAAAAGAAATCTTAGGGTGAGTTTTTAAGTGTTGATTGCAATGTTTATTTTTTGTGAAATTTTGCTAACAGCTTTATGTTGACAGGAGAAACTGAGACATTTTGTCCATTTCATCCCATCAGCTTAAAACCATACTGGCTATGGCTGTACCTGTGACCTTTTTCTGCATGCAGGTCTTGCTTTAAAAAAAATTTTTTCTCATGACAAAAATGTGTTTGATCTGTTTATAAAGATCAAATTTTCAAAAAAATCCTAATTCACCACATATTTGACTTTTGCTAGCCTTTTCTAGTCAGGAAATTAGGAAGGTTGACATTAAATAATAAACATAGTCTGCATGGTAAAAGTACCGGCAGATTTGATTTGTTGAATACTCACAGTCGTGTTTAATTTTGTTACAGTTTTTTTAATTTTTATCTGAAATTTGTAAAGGAAACACTTCTTTCAGAATATTTTCCTCTATATGTGCAGCTGTAGTGACTATGTTGCTGCATCACTTAGACATAAGCAACTGGGGCAGTTTTCAGAGGATTTTATGTTGTTCACTTACCATGAATGATTGACTGAAAAAAATGAAAAGAAGATTTGCTTTATTTGCAATTTTACTGTCAAGTGACATTGTTAATTGCTTGCATCATTCGACCCTGAAGCATTGCTCAGTCTTTGGGACTCATTTTTATCCCAGACACTTATTCACCTGTTCTTCAAAAGCTGTATTTTTCATCTCTGCATATCGGACACATGTATACTAACAGACGGGCGTGAATTCTTACAAACAGATGTGAACACATTTGTTACGTGTCATATTTTCATTTTAGTTGCTGGATTTTTATATAGATTTATATCAGTCATGTGCATGTTTCGACCACCTGTGTGCAGAGTCTAAAATGCTATGTCTGGGTATCTTTTATATCACAATGATGAAACTGCTAAACTAATTGCTGCAACATACGGCAAATAAGTATGTCAATAAAACTGTCCACAACTGTTCATACTGTCATGTCTGTCTTTAACCTTCGGTGGCTATCGTGGGTCATACACGACCCAGAAAGGGTACAAAAACACAAATATCTCAGCCAGTTCTTAATATTTTTCTACAAAATTTCAGAAATGCTTCCTACACCTAAAAGGCCAACTTTTGCCAAAAAATGAAAAAAATTCATTTACTACACACGGACGCTTGTGTGGGTCGTGTATGACCCATGCTTTTTAAAGAGGAAAAAACGTGGTCACCCCTCGAAAGCTTGTGTGGGTCATGCATGACCCATACCTTTTTAATAGTGATTTCAGGTTTAATTTGCAATTAGTGAAGGAAAATAAAGAAGTTTTACTTTCAATAGCCTCACTACCCCACTACTCTTCCACTAACCCTCTCCCCCCCTCCCCCCCAGCCCCTTTCACCTGTCTTCAGCTATAACCCCCTTCCATCCCTTTCTCTAACAGCATGTACCTGTGTGACTGAATATCTTTGATTGTGCGTGTATAGGATGCTATGAGTCATCTCTCTCTCTCTCTCTGTGTCTCGCTGTCTGTCTCTCTCTGTGTCTCAGTCTCTCTCTATCTGTGTGTGCGTAAGTAGGGTTTGTATGTATATGTGGTGTTATGCCGGCGTTTGTGTGTGTGATCAGTTGTGTGTGCGCGTGTGTGTGTGTTTATGTGCGTGTGTGAATGCATGAGCATGTGTTTCTTCTGAGTGTATGTGTTTGTGTGGGTCTGTGTGTGCGTGTGCGAGTGCATGTGTGTGTAATCAGTTGTCACGATATGTTTTCCTTTTCTATATTTTGTTATAAGCTTTGGAGGAATATACAGGTTTTTGTCTCTTTACAAAGTATGGGTCGTGCACGAATTAAGAATTGGCTGAGATATTTGCGTTTTTGTACCCTTCTGGGTTGTGTACGACCCACGATAGCCAGCGAAGGTTAATGTTCCTCATTCATTGTATTTCGGTATGCATGGCAAGCTGATCTGGCACCAACTGAACTTTGCTCAGACACACTGTTCTTCATGATATGTATATATTATATATATTCCTGGCAAGGTTACAAAAGAACAAGACTAAAGAAAGCCCGCAGGCATGCACAGCCAACAGCCACAAGGAGACTCAAGACAGACGTAGTGTGGAAAATCCAAGTTGGTATTTATTAATAAGAGATCAACAGGGGCTATCTCATTGCATAGGTTCTTGTGTCTCAAAATCAGAATAATCCACTGTCCTTGGAAAAGGAAATTTGTCCTGCTGTGATATCATTTTTAAACATCATGAAATAACATGTAAAATGAAACAACAGTATACAGTTTCACATACATGCATGCATGAACTTCTTAAATAAAAAATACATGAATTACATCATAAAATAATGGCCTGTATGATGTGTGACATAATTTACTTTTACAACTTAAATTAAACAAATATTGATCAAATATTGAAAAATATCAATCAAATATTGCTTCACACAGTGTGACACACACATACATATAGATAAGTGTTATCCACAAACATGCACACACTTCTTAGAATGCAATAATCACATAATAAAATAATGATCTTTGAATTTTAAAGTGTAGACACAGCTTTTGCTTTGAAATATATTGTTTCATTCACACACATTCAGCATTTTCAGTTTACCACTTACATAATAAAATAATGACCTGTTGAATAATATAAAGCATGCAACAAAACACTGGAAACAATGCTTCCTCACACACATTCCTGTACAAAGATCAAATTAAAAGCACACAGTCATTTGAAAGCAAATTTTCTGTGTCACCTCAGTCTCACAATGCTTGTAAACCATTTTGCCCCAACACACCCCAACCTGTCTGTCTCTGCAATCACCCTGACTTCAATGGGGGAAAAACAGCATTCAAAGTAAAACTGCACTGCATTATGATATGGATAGTTATATATAGCACCTATCCTCGACTGGAGACCAAGCTATAGAAGCGCTTTACAACTTTGGGTCATCTGCACATTACACCAAACAAATCATGTGAACAAAACAAAGGGAGCTTGGAATGTTCACTACTCCACCAGTTCATATATATATATATAGAGAGAGAGAGAGAGAGAGAAAGAGAGAGAAAATATATAGAAAATATATCCACACAATCTTCTTCTCTCACATGTATGTCTGCACTCTCCTTGACCACACACAAATAAATAATGCCATCATCCTTCAGCTTAAACAAAATAATATTGCAACAAAACCATTGAACACTTGCACACTGAAACTCGAATGGGTGTAAATTTTACCTGATTTTATCTTGTCAGAAAAACCATCCTTTAGTATCAATGTCCACATAGGGATGTTCCATTGGTGAGATATGGATACTGAAATACAATTTTTAAAAATGCTGTGCTTCTGATGTGATAATAGAATATGCTTACATTCTGCTAATTTACTTGTAGTCTACACTACAATAACAAAATGCAACATTAAATAATCAATCTGTAATGATTTTTTAAATGAAATTATTGTAAACCAGTACTGTATATGTGTGTGTGTGTGTGTGTGACGAGTCACTTGTGTGTGACTCTGTGTGTCTGCCTGTTGAATGTGTCTGGAAAGTAATAATTTCACCCCCTCCCCCGCCTCCCCATTCATTAACAGTTAAGATGCTTGGAGGAACATTCAAGTTTGGATCAGTTTCATTCAAATGCCACAGAAACATTAACACATGTCTCTAATTTCTAAGCACTTTCTGTGACATTGAATTCTTGACATTAAAATATTTTTTATACTAACAATGACTTTTTTTTTCTCAAGTTTTCAAGCATATTGTGGACAAACATAAGATGTGTGTAGTATTATTTTCCCCCCAAACATTAAACCAACAAAACAATATACTTCATAATATACTGTGCAAAAAATTCTGATTACATAATAAATATAAAATCAAATATGTGTATGGACCCTGCATTTAATCAATGTGATGGCAATTTGTACATGGTTGACTTGATTTTCTTTATGAATTTAATAACAAATCCCCTATCCCCATTCCCACACAACAGATAGATTTTTTACCAATATTGTTTACAGATTATTTATTAACACTTTCCCAATTTTGTTTTGCAGTCCATAATCATAATGAAATCACACTCAGTAGTCTTTGTCCATGTCACTCAATTACATTTGCAATTTAACTTTTGATGATTATCAAATCTGGCCATATCACTTTCAAATCAAATTGAGGCGACAATTTCTTTTAAGTCCTTAACAACTACATCAATATCAGCCTTGGTTGTTTCTCGTCCAACAGAAAGACGCAAAGCATTCCAAGCCAGATGTTTTGGCACTCCCATGGCCAACAGAATGTGAGATGGTTGGTTCTGTGCGTGGCAAGCTGCACCCACACTTGCCTGTAAATATTTAGCCTTTGAGAGAATGATGTGCCCATAGAGCCCCTTCTTGGTGAAAGAAACGTTGCAAGTATTTGGGAGCCTTTCACTGCATGCAAACTTCCCATTAAAGCAGATTTGGTCACCAAATTCTTCTTGGAGTTGTGTTTCCAAGTAATCCCGAACCTCTCTCATGTTGGATTCAAATTCTTTAATGTTCTTGTGAACAAGTTCTGCTGCCGTTCCCAGACCTGCTATCATGGGTGTGTTTTCTGTCCCAGGACGAAAGTTTCTCTCTTGTCCACCCCCATAAAGCATGGGGTAAACTGGCACATCTTTGTTTGGGCCGTTGACATAGATGGCACCAATACGAGGTCCATAGAACTTATGTCCAACGATAGTGAGAAAGTCCACTCCTAGGTCTGATACATCCACAGGAATTTTTCCCAGGGCCTGGGCTGCATCTGTATGCAGTAACACACGCTGTCGATTTGACATTTTCTGCAATCGTTCCGAGATCTTTGCAACTGGCTGGATAACTCCGCTCTCGTTGTTGGCCAACATGATGCTTATCATGACTGTAGTTGGTCGAAGGGCGGATATGACATCCTCCACCTCCACACGCCCACTTTTTGGTGACACCTGTACGTATGTCACATCAGCTTTACCCTCTGCCTCGAAGTTTTTCAGAACACATTTGACGGAATCATGTTCAACATTTGTGGTGATAATATGCGGGACCGGTGGATCACCTGATTTACTGTGGCAACTGCTTCCCTTCTTTGTCTGTCTTTGTTCATAAAAATACTTGAGGGCCGTTTGAAGGATCCAGTTGTTGCCTTCTGTTCCACCCGATGTGAAAAAGATGTCAGCTGATTTGGCCCCGATCATGAAAGCCACGTTGCTCCGCGCCTCGGCAATGATTTTCTTTGCCTTCACGCCAGGTAGGTAGGAACTAGACGGGTTTCCCCATGCCTCTTTCATGGCTGTCATGACTGATTCCTGCACTTCTGGGGCTAGCGGTGTAGTCGCATTATAATCCAGATAAATCGCTTTAACTTCGGCGTTTTCAGATTCTTTTGCCATTTTCCTTCTCTCGGGTCTTGTGAGAGTAGTCTCCCTTGTTTACTCTTGCGTTTCAAAGTTGCAAGATGAATCGTTCAAGCAAGATGGCATCCCACAATCATCCCAAAGAACGCCTTCAAATGTTGGCGAAAATCGAAGGAAATATTGCATCAGCAATGCAGAGTGCAGGTAAGCTTGAATTGAATAGACTGTGGTAAATGAAATGTAGAGGCCAACATGAAAACAAATCAGACAAACTCAGATTAGCTTGTCAGTCTTCTCCCTTCATTCTATCCACCATTGTCTTGTGTTATCATGCGCTGTCACTGAAGACGATTTGATTTACACCAGTTTCGAAAAGGAGGGTGCAAAACACAAACTCGGTACTCCCCACACCCAATTTTGCCTTGACACATGTATGACCCAAATGTTACTAAAATGTACTGACTGCTTTGATGAAACCAGTAAACATTACATGAGTGAATGCTTCACCCGTTTGTGTGGGTGGGTGGGTGGTGCATGTGTACATGTGTGTGGTTGTGATTGTGTGTGTATGCATGTGGGTGCATGTGAATGTGCACATGTGTGTGTGTGTGTGTGAGAGAGAGAGAGAGAGGTATTGTTACATAGGTTGAACTTTTCAGAGAGTGAAATGGGTAAGGGGAGCGAGAGTGAACATGTAGTTGAAGAAAGAGGAGAATGTGACAGATATTCATCCTGATTGTATAAAGCTGTATATAAGTATGTGTGATACTTAAATATATATTATGCAAATACACAGATAGATCATAGATGATAGATGTTAATTATGGTAGCCAGTGGAGTGGTGGCCCTGTGGTATTGTGCACCTGGCTTGGAAGCAGTTATTCTTTGTTTTTTTAGTCCCCCATGTAGACCAGGATTTTTACTGCCTCCTGTTCTAGACCTTAAGTGGTGATCTGGGTATTAGTTTTTTGGATAGGACAATAAACTTAGGTTCCATGTGCAGCCTGCACTTTGCACATATAAAAGAGCTCATAACGTTCAAAGGATTGTCTCTGTAGAAAAAAAATAAACAAACACTTCGACAGTATGATTATCACATACATTTGCAGACAGAAAGAAAAAAGAAAGGTAGCACTGCTGTGTGTTGTTAGGTTCTTCCAGCTGAGAGCAGCCTGAATTTTACACAGAGAAATATGTTGTGACAAAAAACACAAAAACAAATAACAACAGCATTAAACTAGAACAGTGTACTGGGTTGAAAACATTTATTCTCAAATTTAACAATTAAAGTGGATGATGACTGAAAAAAAACAGCAAACTGCTACAGTAGTTAGTACATCTATCATAATCCAAGAGTCATATTGGTAGTGGTACATGTGTCTTGTGGTTGTCAGTCCTAAAACATTTTATCACTAATAAATAAATGATGTATGGTAATGGTGCACAAAACCTATTTTTTTCTTCTTTTTTTTTTTCTTTTTTAGTACTTGCATCCATGGTTGTGTTGTGTGGCATTGCTCAGGTCAAGCCCTGCAGGAGCTGTCGAAGGACAAGCCGGTGCTGAAACACACGGAGGGCCACACCTCCACCTTCATCAAGACCCTTCAGGAGGTGGAGAACGACTTGATGCAGCAGATCAACTACCTCATGCAGGTCACCACAGGTAAAGGTTTAGCAATGACCCATAGATTTTCATTACAGACTCTTCCTTTTTTCCCCCACTTTCCCCTCTTGCCACTTCTATCTTTTTACCTTTCTCCTAATTCCTTGCTTTCCATCTCATTCCTTATCTTTTAGTCTCACCCATAGACACAGACACTCACACACGCACACACACAGACACACACAAAGAGACACAGACACACACACACACACAAATATTTTCCAATGATAAAATACACTTACAGTACAGCCTACTACTGCTGACAATAGTAGTGATGATGATAATTGTGATGATAGTGGTAATATTATTGGGATTGTTATAGAGATGTTTTTTGTTGATGATAATGATGATGACAGTGATGATGTGCAAATGACTCGATGCCCCGTGTTTGTAAGGTGCTCAGAGTTTGGTCTCTGACCGAGGATAGGCCCTGTATAAGTGTCCATATCATCATATCATGATGGATGAATTACATAGTCAGTTTTGGTGGGTATCAAGTATACGTACAGTGCAAGTTGAGATCATAATAGTTTTTCATGCTAGCAGTCGTAACAATAGTAATGGTTATGATAATAGATATATGTGTATTTGACATGCTCTTAGAGCAAGTTTTTTTTAATGCTATTTGTATTCATATTTCTTTAACAAATGTAAGCAGTAATAATAATCATTTAGAGGTGCACAGTTCCTTGGACAATATTGCTCAGAGCAGAATCATTTGATTAGGTGCTTCTGCTACATGAATTTACTTATTACTATTATTGTTTAAAATGGTGCATCTTCCCATTCATACATGTACCGTGACATGTACATGCATACACATGTTTAGACCACTCGCATGCCAGCATAGAATAAATGTAATTGAAATGACATCAGTTTAATTAAAACTGCATGAGATTTTCATTACAGTTTACACACTCTTCCTTTTTTCCCACCACTTTCCCCTCTTGCCACTCTTGTCTTTGCCTTTCTATCTCTTCCTAATATCTTGCTTTCCATCTCTTTCCTCATCTTTTAGTCTCACCTATAGACACAAACAGTCACTCATGCGCATACACACACATAAACACACACACACACACACACACACACACACACACCCCAAGTATTTTCCAGTGATAGAATACACTCACAGTACAGCTTACATAACCTGTACCATATGTATACACTACAGCATCCACAACGTATAGAATTTATTAAATTAAAAACATACCCAGAGAAAACCAAAGCCACTTAGTGCACTAATTCATCACTAAGTGACAGTGCTGAGTGAGTGGATTCTTTCCCCCCTCTTCTCCCACACCCAGTCCCACCCGCACTCCCCTCCCCACAGCTGCCTGAAGGAGGTAAACCTGGCTGACATGCAAGATGAGACTCATTAGTTCAAATTGTATCAATAAAGATGTAATGTATTGCATCATTTGCACCTGTTGCAGCCCAGCCCCACGAAGGGTCATGCTACTCAGCCACCAAGGAACTGCAGATGGCCATGCACCGCAGTGAGCACGTCAAGAGTCGCCTCACAGAGCTGGAGAAGCTCAAGCAGGAGCACCTCCGACTCAAACAGCAGCCTGGTATGATACGGTCCTTCTCCATGCCAGAGCAGCAGCAGCAGCAACAGCAGCAGCAGCAGCAGCAGACGTCACGGTGACACAGCATAGTGCAATGGGAATGGGAACTGTGCAGACATGAGTGAACATGTGTGTGTGTGTGTGTGTGTGTGTGTGTGACGGCTTGTTGGCGATCGTTGCATGTGGTCATGTGCAACTCTTTTCCATCCCTTCTCCCCCATTCTCTCTCCCCTCTCTCCCTCTCCACCTCTCTCCTTCACGTCTCTCTCTCCTTCGTGCGTATGCACATGTATATCTGGGGATATGTGTGTGGCATGTCCTTTCTCCTGATCATTTTTTGAACTCTGAGCCGAGTTCAGAAATCTATCTAGTTAGGAGTCCGAGAGAAAGATTCCCCTGGGCTGTTGATGTCGAGCTTTGAGGAGAGACGGGTCACCGTTCCAGCATGTGTGCTGTTGGGTGCCGTCAGTCAAGTTGTGGGGCGTTTTCCTTGTCACCCCCTTCTTCAGTGTTGGTCTGTGTGGGTCTGTTTCGCCCTGGGCCAGTGGTGTGCCTATTTACCTGGTGACAGGTGAGGGAGTCATGTGTTTGTCTTCGTAATATTAATTTAGTGATGTGACTTGTGACTTTTGTTGATATCAAAGTGAAATGGGTATGGGCGCTTGTAAGGTTGGAGTTATGTTGTTTTTTTTTTATCGGAAATGTTTTAAATCCAGTATTCTTTTACTTCTAAATATTTGGGGGGAATTAGTAAATTTGTTTCCGTTTAGATGTGCTATTTTGCCATATATTCAGCTCGGATGATTGATTCAGATTTGTCTAATTGCAGTCTGTACATTTTCCGAAACATTTTATGTATGGAAATGCAGTATGGTTGTGATAACACTTCACTGGGTGTTTCTATTATTCGAACTAGCATGGTGGAAACTGAAATATTGTTATTGCCATTTGTGGTTAGTCGTAATGGACGCTTTGGGTTGTGTGTTGGTTTAACAATTTTTTTATTTGGGAAAGCGAAAATAAACGGTTCAAATACTTTTCATGGCGATAGTTTTTGTACACTGATGGCTTATGTAAAAGGTTATCAACTTGCTCTCTTGTTTAGTGTACTGTATATTGCTTAAGGAGGGGGGTGTACTCTTTTGTAACCTGTAAAAGGGGCATAGTCTTCAGAGACGTGGGAGTGGGTTGTTACAGATTTTCCTGGGAGTATCCCTGCCTTCCGTGCCTCTGCCTTTGACGGATGTCCAGGACACAACTCTGGAACGGCCCTCTTTCCATAGTGGACCATAGTGGAATTGTGCTTTGGTTAAACGGCGGGGGGGGGGGGGGGGGGGGGGTATTTAAGTGCTCTTATTTGTTATGCATACTCATTTTTTGCATGACCACAGTAAAAAGAAAACAAGCTGAACATTTTTTTGTGTCTTTTTGTTTGTGTTGTCGGGATGTTAACTAGTCTGGGAAGGGGTGGGGGTACATGGCCAACCCCTTTTGGGTTGTGACAGTGTGTGTGAGTGCATGCTCTTCAGATTCACTGGGAATTGGAATGAAGTGTTGCTAGAAAATCAGCACTTTTCTCTCCTGTTGCGTGAGTGAGTGTATGACTTGTAAGTGTGAGCATGCATGAGTGTGTGTGTGTGTGTATTTTTTTGGTATGTCCGTGTGCACATTTTGTACCTTTGCATCTGTGTACTTATGCTTATGCGTGTTCTTGCACTACTGATGCAGATGCACATATATATGCATGTGCACATTTATACCTGGCAGAAGAAGTATGTGCATGTGTGTACTCATGTGTGTTCATGCGCCACTGAGTGATTTGGATGCAAATATGTCCATCAGATGGGCTAAATAACTTGTTTTTTAAAAGTTGTCTGGTGGTAGATGTCATTTGGTTGGTTGGTTGTTGTTTTTTTGTTGTTCTTTTTTTTTTTTTTCGGTCTTCCCACCCCTCAACCACCACACGGAGTGCACACTGGAATCATAATGAGACAGCACGAAATATTCCTTTCAACACTCAACTCACAAGTACCCATGCTGCTAAGGTATGCAGGGATGGGGTAGGCCTTTTGTTTGATAGCTGTCTCTGTATACCGTTCAGATGTATGGTGTATGTATCGCTATGTTTCAGAATAACTAATGGTTCGGTTGGTAAATATTGATGTGTTGTTGCAACCTTTGTTGAACTGATTTCTGCATGCTAATCTCTTAAGAAATATTTTCATTTAACAACCATGACAAGGAGGATACTGAACTTATCTTTGTTGTACAATTGGTTGGAGTCTGTGTGCCAGTCAGACATAAAAGAGACTAAAATAAAACATGAATACTTAAATCAACATCAGAGAAAAAAGAATTACTGCAGACAGTAGCTCCTAAACATCTTAGCGATAATTATTGAAATTAGCAAAATTTAGAGATCAGTTGAGTACCATCTGTAAGTTTCATCTCACTGACTACAGGATATTTTGTAGACACCTCATGTTTTACAGATAAAATCTTTTACTTTTGTGGCTGTTTGTGCATGTGGACAAATGTAAATGATTTGATCATGAATGAAAACACAGAGTGCAGAAAATGAATAAAAGAAAAACAACAACAATTGTGAGGGTCTTTGTTTTGTTTTTTGGCTGAAAGGAAAATCCTCAGACGTGTGTGTGAATGTGTGCTCAACTGGGCACATATATATGTAAGTTACATATATACATTACATGTATGTATTGTATATGATGCTAGAACACACCATCATGAACAAGTTTTTTCCTCTTGTTTTTCTCTCCGAAATGATACAACTTAAAAGAGAGGAAAGCTGTCAAAGCCTATGGAGTCTATTCAAGTCAAATTGCCTTGATAGACATAATAAACTCCTTGTGGTAAAGCAGCAAAAGCTATGTCTTGATTTGACTTGTACGACATTTGAGACCCTCCAAAGGGAAATATGTGAAAGTAGTACCATTCTCTACACATAATGCTGCAGATGCTATGCTTGCACAAGAGTCTTTATTTTTACATGGACAAAAATCACAATTATTCAAGCAGTTGATTCAACATAACAACAACAACAACAACAACAAATCAAGACCTGCAACTTAGTCATGAGAGAAAACAAAACTGAAAGTGATTTCCGTTTTGTATCTCCATGTTCACACACTCACATACAAGCAAAACATTTCTTGAACAGGAGCTAAGAGTTTACAACAAAGTCAAATCTCACATGTAAATATTCAAAATAAGAAAAATGTGTAACCTGGACGTAACGCTTAAAAAAAAAAGGTATACGTCTTTTGATTATTCAAAATGAAAAATACTTGTCATAAAATTTGATACGTACAAAATCGTTTGAGCAAGAGTAAGGAAGAGAGAGATAAAGGCCTTTACATAGAGATAAAAAAGAAAGTACAGGAGAGGGTTCAACACAGAGTCCGACTTTTTTAGTGGTTTCTGAATATAAAACTAAAGACATACGGTCATACCTGAGTTCTGCAAGAGTGGGATAATTTTTCTCAGGTATGGAAACGAGCGGAATACACACAAATCCCAATGACTCCAAGACAGATGAATCTGACTGTCAAACAAGGAGCAAGCACACTAACTGCTGCTCTTCATGAGACAAAGGGTCAGAACCTCAGGCCATTAGTGTGAGTCGTCACCTTTCCACATTTTGTAAATAAAACCTGCAGATTTTTTAAAAGTTCTTCTGTATCTACCTTTACGCAAACTACTGGTTAAAAAAAAAAAGAAAAAAAAAGGTTTTCTTTCTTTTTCTTTCATCTCTGTTTACTGTGTGCAAGCTATTTCTTGATTAGTGCTTGGAAGTTTTTTTTGCTTTTTTCTGAGCCTGATGTTTACCTGTATGTATGCAAAATATTTAAACATCTTTACTTCTGTGCAAACTATTTATGAATAAGAGCTGGAAAGGCAGTGTTTTTTGTTGTTGTTTTTCTCCTTTTGTTCATAAACCACTTTAAAAAAAACAACTCCATCCAAGGTATTTTAAGAGCAGGGAATTTTTTTTTCCTGTTCCTCTGGCTCCTCTGACTGAACACAAACTCATGGGGAGCATTTCACCAAATGGCTTGAAGTGATGTCCATTTGTCTTACGAAGAGCGACAGTTATTGCATTTGCCACTTATTAAATGAATAATTCAATAAAGATAAACTGATGGGCAAAATGAAAGTAGTGAGACATAGTCAGGGCAAAGTATACCGTTTTATACACATCCACCCACAAATGTATTTCTAATTTTCAAGCATCTCTGAGCACAAAGCCTAAAAAAATTGTTTTGTGCTTCTCTGATATCAACAGTCACTGTTGGGACTCACACATTTGTATGTATGGTGGGTGTCATAGCTGAGTGGTTAAAGCACTGGACTTTCAGAGTTGATGGTTTGATCCTGGTATCAATGTCAGGGGAATTAATCAACAAAGGTTTTTCCTATCTGCCAGGACAACATTTGAGTGTAATACACAAGCAGCAAATCAAAAACAATGTATATTGAAGATTCTGTTATCCATGTCAGTGTTCTGTGGGTTGTGGAAACAAGAACATATGCAGCTGGCACATCCTGAAATCAGAGTATGGGTGCCTTCATGGTAGGGTAAAAAAAAATGTATAAAGCTTGCGTGTAGATGAGAGAACATGGATGTTGTAACTGGTGAATGCTGAACATTAAATACATTTATGGGATTATATTTTTCTTAACCCAACTATTGTCTTATTTTTGTGCTTTTAATAAGCTTCCTTGACAAGAGCTGACAAATTAATTTTGATGGCCCCTAAACCATTCCAGTTTCTTTTGCTGATGTCTGCAATTTTGCCACAGATGCATGCAAAACACATGCTCTCATCTGCACTTTCATATATACTGCTACAAAGGCAGGCAAGTTAAAATGCAAGGTACTGAAAGATAAAAAAACATTATGATCAAAATGTTTGCTGAGTACAGCATTCAGCTGTGGCAAGTGTCTATCACTCTTACACTGAGATAAAAATACAAAATTCTTTCTTTCTGCATCTGTGGGCTGCTGTTCCCAGGTTTACTCCAACAGATACAAGTTGGCCTTTAGGTGAATTACCTTTTCCCCCCCTTGCCGCTATTGCCAAGGCAGCTATATTCCTTTTTCTTGAGAATGTGCAAGCTGGTTTTGTTCATGTTTCCAAAACCAAAAACCCACCAAATACTAATATGGATTACAGGAAATATTTACATGCATATTTGATCTTCCCCATGTATATACATACGAATTGGATTGAAGCACTTGAAGGTCTGCTCATTTGTTGATCTGCAGGGGGGGAGGAGGGGGTGGGGGGGGGGGGGGGGGGGACCATCTATATTTACTCTTAACTCATCACATGCTGATACAGAGATTGAACTCAGGACCTCAGATCAAAATCCAAACGACTAAACATTAAGCTGTTGCACCCATCCAGAGATTCTTATAGTTTATACTTTAATGAATAACTGAACATCAGAGCTACAAACATAAACTCTACAGAAGAACATGCGAAACAACTACAGAGAAAAGCTACCAGACCTGCATCAAACAAACACAAGACATTGATTTAAAATAAAAAGTGCACATAAAGATAAAAGTCAGTGCTCAACACAAGTTTGTATACTAAGAATAAAAAAAATTGTAAACCAAAAATTTTAAAAAGCGATAACAGAAGTCAGAAACAAAGCAAAGCAAGACCTCAAACAAATATATATATATATATATATTTCAAATTAGTAAGGTCAATCTCTCTCACAGATCATTTGTAAACACCTAAAACCTGAATGTCTGCCAATTTAGCAGAAAGAGACTGAGCACTCAAACAGCTTACACACGACAGCAGCGGACAAAAAGACATAAACAGCAAAGGTAATTTTGAAGAGTAAACATAATTTCCTTCTGTCAAGCATCAAACGAGACAGACAGACAAGACAAACATCTAAACTTTGTCAAATATTCACAGAGATCAGGAAAAAAGAAAGGCTGACAAGAATGGAAAACAAGAGATACCCACATGTTCTCTCCAAAAGAGACAGAAAATATATCACAAAACAACATTAATCTATGCATATTCTGATTTCTAGTAAATCAACATTAGTTTATAAATGTAAGAAGAAGTATTCTAAAAAAATATTTGCTGGATCTCTGTTACATGAAAAAATACTGCATGTATTTTTTTTTTTTTTTTAAACAGAAGCGAATAAAAATA
The DNA here is from genome assembly GCF_041734735.1 of Babylonia areolata. Taxonomy (NCBI): domain Eukaryota; kingdom Metazoa; phylum Mollusca; class Gastropoda; order Neogastropoda; family Buccinidae; genus Babylonia; species Babylonia areolata. Next base: position 15,960,191 of record NC_134888.1, on the reverse strand, counting down.
CTGAGAAAATATCAGGAAAAAAATCAGTGTTCCTTAATACCGAAAAGTCTTGAGAATATTTGAAATTCTGACTATGGAAAACCATTTTGTGAGTCTGTCATTTAAACTGATGTAATCTGATGTTAAGTTCAGGTAATAACAGGAAATGTTATATATATATATATAATTTTTTTTTCCAGGACTGGCAACTACACTCTCTTAGGTATGCTGGTGACAGACATAACCATAGGCTACATAACCATAGGCTAAGTGTCAGTTTCAGTAATTGATGCTCTTGAGCCATTCAACCAACATGTTTTTTGTTTTTTCTTTAATACTCAGGAACATTTGTTGTTGCTATGTGGTACAATGAAGAAAATAAAGCTCCATGTTTTTTGGGAAAAAAAAGTTCAGTTATTAATTTCCAAGATTTACATGAGAATTCTCAATAATCTACATGTTCACCACCTTGTATAAAAGGTAAAGATAAACGGTATTGAGGAATAGATTATGAGCATTCCTTCACTCATCCACAAATATTTTTGTGAGATGATTTTTTTAAATATTTAGCATCATTACAGGATCATGTATCAAGCCTTTTTGGAGATAACATACTGATTGGATATCTGTTATTCTTTGATTTAAAAAAAAAGTACAATAATGAAATTATTAAAGACATAAAAAATGTTTAGTTTAAAAACAATCAGACATAAAATGTGGTCTATATATCAAATGATTTTGATTTTCTTAAACCACTGAACTGACAACATATTAATATTTCAAGTAAATCAACACATGCACACACACACAGACACACAGATAAACAGACACACACACAAAATCTGATTCCATCAGCCTGCCAAAACTGGCATAGCGTCAAAACTTTTGTCACACACAGTGTAAGATAATATACTAAATGATAAACAAAATAATGAGCACTAGCTGCTGCACTGAGATGTAAGTCCCGCTCATTACAAAGGTGCAGTAGTTACTGCATATGAATTCTAAAGCAGATGTACTCTTAAGAATTTTAAAGATTATCTGTGACATTTCCTACTTTTTTATGTATGTGACACAGCATGTGAAAACCTAGATAAAGTCAGAACTTATCATTTTTGACATTTGTTTATTTTCAGACAGTTAAAAAATCACAGATTAACAAAACAAAATAAAAACAAACAACAAAACTGATCTATCTATGATAGGTATTTTTCCTGTATTTTTTTCAGAGTCGGTGTTCCCAAAAAAAAACCAAAAGAGAATTCAGCTCACGAAAAAAACCCATACATTTGCCTGCTCGTAACTTTAGTAGAAGAATTATCTTGAACACATATATCTAGTGTTAAAAGATTCAGAATTAAGTAAACCATAAATTTCTACATGAACAAAACACAGGAAAAGTCATATTTTCTGTCTGTCCTAAAACAATGTCAAGAATGGTGAGTGGAGGACTGACACCCTGCCACGAGAGAGCAGAGTCAACAGTGACAGTAAATGAATTAAACAACAACAAACCAAAAAATACTGGTGCTCCTTGAAGCTATTTCAACATGTATACATGCCATGATGTAACATTTGGTATCTTGTTTATCTTGTTCTTTATTATTTGTTATTGTTCTTCATCTTATTATTACTATTGTAAGTATTATCATATTGAAAAATAACCCTTGTATCTCAACAAATTAATGATTTTTTCTTCTTTTTTTTCCCGATGATCATTGATGGACCAAATGTTTTGCTATGTGAATGTTGAATCACACTGATGTCGTGAAAAGTCAAAATATAACCTTGTGTACAAGGGGAAAAAAAAACAAAAAACAAAAAAAAAAACTAGAAGGGGGTGGAAAAGATGGTGGGGGAGGGTGGTCTTTTGCTGTTAAAGTTGTGTGCAATTTGGTAAACTAACTAAAGAGAAAAAAAAAAAAAAAAAAAAAAATCAGAATTAAGTAAACAATAAATTTCTATATGAACAAAACCCAGGAAAAGTCATATTTTCTGTCTGTCCTAAAACAACGTCAAGAATGGTGAGTGGAGGAGTGACACCATGCCACAAGACAGCAGAGTCAACAGTGACAGTAAATGTTGACATGGGAGGACGGGCGCCATAGCCGAATGGTTAAAGCGTTGGACTTTCGATCTGAGGGTCTCGGGTTCGAATCACGGTGACGGCGCCTGGTGGGTAAAGGGTGGAGAATTTTACGATCTCCCAGGTCAACATATGTGCAGACCTGCCAGTGCCTGAACCCCCTTCGTGTGTATGCGCAAGCATAAGATCAAATACGCACATTAAAGATCCTGTAATCCATGTCAGCGTTCGGTGGGTTATGGAAACAAGAATATACCCAGCATGCACACCCCCGAAAACGGAGTATGGCTGCCTACATGGCGGGGTAAAAAAACGGTCATACACGTAAAAGCCCACTCGTGTATATACGAGTGAACGTGGGAGTTGAAGCCCACGAACACAGAAGAAGAAGAAGAAGTTTACATGGGAGACAAAGGCCGCATTTGTGTTTGAACAAAAAATATTTCCCGTAATGCTGATGAATCGTTTGAACTTCGGCTTAAGATCGCAGATCAAAATAACTTTTACTAACTGCAGTCATTAAGTGTACTGCCACATCATTGCCTGACGTAATTTCTGAAAAGGCTGGACTCAAATGCATTGAACATGGCTATTTAAGTGACGAATGTGTGCAGAAGTACCAACAGGGCATGTATCTGAAATCACTGAAATACTACAGTTTCAGCCAGTTTTATGCTAAAGTATTTATTGACAGCGAAGTTAAGACTTCAAAGATGCCAAATTTGTAAAAATCTTTATTTTCATTATTTTGACCCGAATGCAGTGTTTTTGTGCATAGTTAAGAATAGCTGGCTGCGACCTCAGCTGAGTTTTTGCATGCTGCGTCAAATATATGCTTTTTCCAACTTTCCGTATTTATTCATTCAGTATTTCTTTTTTCCTTCATTTTAAAACACCAGACACATTATACAACACATAATTATATGCTTGTATATCAAGGTGTCATTAAATTATGCATTGAAAAATAATAAATATGTACTAGTAACACACACACACACACATAACAAAAGAGATGAAAGGAACGAGAACAATGTGTGGTTTTGCTTGCTCATAAAACACAGTAAAAGCAACAACAACAACAAAAAGGTTTTGTCAGAAAAGCATGCATTGTTCTTGGCAAACAATCAACAAATCTTAAAACTGAGCAGCAAAAAATCACGTAAGTATATCAGCCCAAACACATGCAGTGCCACAACAATTTAGAAAAACAAAACAAAACTTGGAAAATATTCATTTTCATCAAAAGCACAGCGTAAAGTAGCAGTCAAAAGAAGACACACACACAAACACTTCAGTAGTTACAAATTTATATCTATACATATAAGGTTGGCCAATATAATCACTATCCAATCTGTTATTAAAAAAAAAATTAAAAAAAGAAAAGAAAAGAAAAAAAAAGAAAGAAATTAAACACAACAACAAATAAATCAACTGAACATTTTTTCTATGTATGCGTGATTTAGTCTTCACAGGACACACCAACTTCAAGATAAAAAAAAAAAAAAATTCTTTCAACAATTAAAACAAAATTCTTTCAACAAATTAAAAAAAAATCTTTCAACAATTACTTACTACTGTAAACCTGTAACTGACAACCAGCACGAATACACCAACTTCAAGATAAAAAAACACACACCAAAAAACAAACTAGCAACAATTACTTACTACTCCAAAACTGTAACTGACAACAAGCACTAACACACAAACTTCAAGATTAAAAAAAAAAAAAAAAAAAAAATCTTGCAATAATTACTTCCTACTGTAAACCTGTAACTGACAAACAACACTAACATAGCAATTTCCAGATATAAAAAATCTGGCTACAATTAATTTACTACTGTAATCCTTAACAGGCAACTACAAAGATTTAAAGTTTTTTTTTATTTTTATTAATGTTGTTTTTTAAAATCCCATTTACACTTAGAAGCTGGCAAGGATGCACAACAGAAGTAAGAAAAGCAACAGAAAAATGAATTACAGTCCTAAAGAAATGATTACGATATTTGTCACAAGCTGTAGCAGTATATAAAGTAACAGAAAAAATAAGGAGCAGAAATAAGTTTGACGATTCACATCATTCTGGTGTATGTACATTCAGCACGCAGAGTTGCTGTAGCTGCTGCAGCTTACTGGACTTCTAAAGGTTAAAAATATTACCTACAATTTGTCGTACTTTGTTTCACTGACAAAATCTTAGGAAACAAAAACATTTAACTCTCTCCATACGAACGGCGAAAGAGACGGCGTTAACAGCGTTTCACCCCAATTACCATCATCAAAATATTGCAAGCGGAAGGCTCTCATACTGAAGATGTAAATGTTGACAAAGAAAACCACAATTCTGATGACGGAAGCTAAAGGTTGGGTCATTCAGACACCCACTGGACATCTGAGGGGTCTGTGTTGAGGAGAAGAGAGGACTGGCCGTACTGACTGAGTTAACACAGAAGAAAACCCATCAAAGTCATCGCCATTGGACATTCAGCTTAAAAGTTTCTCTCCTATCAGAGCACAAACACTTCAAACAGCAATCTCAAAACCAATAAAACATAACACAAACATCTCAAAATCAAGAGTAAATGTACAAACAGTTGTAAAGCAAGTTTGGCTGAGAATAACAGTCTAAGTATAATAATTTCTTTTTCATGGACTTTTGAACTGATGGATTTGGAGAAACTAGTCTTTACTGTTCTCAATCACTTTGGGATTTGATACTTCTTTGAGCTTGCATGGTATTGGTAGAAATTCAGTGAACATAAAAAAAGAACACTGTTGCTACTACAACCATTACAAGTGGAAGCACAAATAATTATATTTTTTATTCTGCCAATACAGATGAGCCACTTTTTTTTTGGATAGAACCTCAGAATATTTTTGTTTGTCACAAGCTCCATTCTTTTATTTCCTCAGGTGAAATGCACATTTTTTTTTTTTTAAATGACTGACGAAGAAGGATGGCAATGAGACAGATCTATTCTGGATTAGGACCATAGCGTTGGTCAGGAACCCTAAGCAACACTCTCAAAGATGCGTCTATGAAGTGGTTAACCCTTGATCATGTTGGCTGGTGGACTGGAGATAATGTGTGTGAAGTAAGAGAGTGTCCACAGGTTCAGGTCTCATGTGCAGACCAGGATTTTTACTACCCCCCTCCACTGGACCTTGATCCTTTGTGCAGCATGCATTTAGCGCACATACATGGAATCCATGGCAAAAAAAAAAAGAAAAAAGGGTATTCCCTGAAAAAAAAAGTAGGAAAATCCACTTTGATAGAAAAAAAAGTATACTTGCAGACAGAAAAAAGAAAGAAAAAAAAGGTGTCACTACACTGTGTGGTTTAACGCCCCACCCCAGGGAGAGCAACCCAAATTTGACTCTGCTGAAATCTGCTGTGACAAACAGTAATATAATAAAATATGAATCCTATGTGAGCCATCGCCCACTCAACTGTGGACAGAAGCCTTTCATGAATGTAAAGTGTAACTTGAATCTGGGTCCCTGCTTTGCTCTTTCATTGCCATTGGTGACTTTTGTTGACTTCGAGGGATCATGTTAAAAGGACCATTTTTCATGCTGTAACAAAGCCTGACCGCTACAGCAAACTTAAGCTGCACAATAGAATGGTGACAAACCTTCGTCCCCTGACAGAATTTGAAGTGAATAAGTCCACTGTGTTGTTTCAACATGAACTGAATCATGTGACTGAAAGCGTTGAGTCTAAAATATTTGGTGATGGGGAGCGTTTTTCACACAGAAACTTGGCAAAGAAAGAGTTAAACACACTGTCTACAAGGCCGCCACTCAATGGCGTAATTGAGGGTAGTTCAACTTTGGCTATGAGCCAGTCAGGGCAAAATAAAACAAAAAACAACAAAACACCCCAAACAACAATAACAACAACCCCACCCCCACCCCTACACACACACACTGAATGCATTAATTGTGATCAAACCAATACCATCCTTGTTCAGTGATTGTCCATGGTCTGGATGGTCCTTTTTTTTTTCTTTTTTTTCTGTCTGCAAGTGTGTTTGCTTTTCTATCAAAGTGACCCTCTGTGGTTTGTGTGTGTGTGTGTGTGTGTGTGTGTGTGTGTGTGTGTGTGTGTGTGTGTGTGTGTGTGTGTTTTGTTTTGTTTTTTGTTTGTTTGTTGGTTTTTTTTTTGCTTTGAAAATGTTAAACAGTAAACAAGGACTGTAATTTGGACAGCAAATTATCTAAATTCTAGAGCACCTTGAAATGAGGCACGGAAACTTAAAGCCAGTGCTGAAAAACATACCTCAACACCAGCTTCATCTGGGTTGATTAAAAGGGGCAAAAACAATAATAAAATAACAAAGATAAAACAACAAAATATACACAAATACAAAAAACAAACCAAAAACAAAACAGACCAAAAAAAAAACAACAACAACACAATCTCCACTTCATCTCAACTTCAGATGCGCATAAAAAAAAAAAGAATGAAAGATGTTGCCGCTGTTGACCATACTAATGCTTAAAACTCTCAGCCTCATTCACATTTTATTTTCTTTGGAAGAGCTGGCTCATTGCAAAGCTGTCTCACCAGCTAAGTATTTGACAGCCAGGTTTACCTAGCTGCGCCAGAAAGGTGGTTGGTCTTCAAGGTTAAACCCTGTAATGTACAGCAGTGTGATGGACAGGATCTGAGGGAGCTACATTCATACACACACCTATACACACATTCACATATACACACACACACACATGCACTCACTACACACACACACACACACATGCACGCACACGCGCACACACACACACACATGCACTCACACACACACACACACACACACACATGCTGCACACACTCTCACACATTCAAATAACATACGCACAAATAAATGTTCACACACACACGCACACACACACATGCTGCACTCACTCTCACACATTCAAATAACATATGCACAAATAAATGTTCACACACACACACACACACACACACACACACACACACACACACGCACACATACTGCACTCACTCCCACACATAAAAAAACCACACACACAAATTCATGTTCACACACACACACACACAGATTCACACACACACACACACACACACACACAGATTCACACACACACACACACAGATTCACACACACACACACACACAGATTCACACACACACACACACACACACACACACACACACAGCCTACCTCTGCAACTGTTTTCACATGGCTGTCATACAGCAACTTAAAGGACCGACTGAAGAACCAATTCCACAAATCAAAACATTCAAGCAAGCCACCAACCAAACAAAGCAAACAAGATCAAATCCAAACAAAACAGAAATTCCCAGAGACAAAAAAGAAGAAGAAAAAAAGAAAAAAGAAAAAAAAAAGAGCATCTAATAAGACCAATGAGGCAATATATGTATATATATCACAAAGCATTAAAAAAAATAACACAGCATGCACAACACAATCGGTCTTCTTCTCTCCTCTTGCAAACATTCAATGATCAAAGTTACAGATGGCAGATGGATTAACCCATTCAACGCTGAAGAGGCTTCCAAACCATAATGATGTGGACAAAAAACAAAAACAAAAAACAACACACAGACAATACACTGTTTTTCCTCCAAGAATGCGTGTGAACACATACAGAAATACTGTCGAAGTCAGCTCCCTTTCCTTGCAGGTTTATGTTTATGCAGGAATGTGAAAACTGTTTTGTTGAGACAAACTTTGACACCACAACAATGAGCTAAAGCTGAAGGCTGTAACCAAAAAAACAACAACAAACAAACAAAAACACACACACACAACAATTCAGCAACATTTCAGGAAGAATAGAAAAAAACAAAGAAAAAACAAAACAAAAAAAAAAAACAGGACTACACTCCCCCACCCCCCACCTGAAAAATAAACACAAGGTGCATAGCTCTTTTGCAGCTTTGTTAACTGACAATAGCAGTAGTCATAGTGGTAGTAGTAGTAGCAGTAGCTGTACTTTCACGTACAAGTGCCCAAATGGACAAAAAAATATTCAAGACTTTCAAGGAGTAAAAAAAAAAAAAAAGCATGTGAATGGACCAGCATGGCAGAAAATAAGATAGGAAGAGACGACGGAGAGAACAGGAAAAAACCTGAAACAAACACTGCGACAGAAAAAAGAAATTATCTTCCTAAAATTACACTTAAGTAACATACTTACCGTGACCCACTAGTGCAAACTCTGGCAGGGGTCTGATTCCTGTCCTGTGCAAACTACTACCCACATATGCGTAGAAAACGAAAGTAGCTATAGCAGATAGATAACCTCCCGAAGTAGGTTACCTCCCCTTTGCATCCCTGACTAGCGCCCTCTTTTGATGGCAGCCATCTTGATAGAAAAGATGACATTTCTTGGACAGAATATCTCGAAAGTGGGGATACTGTTCATTCTGAATTTAGTGGATGACAGGAATCAGTTCAGATAAGGTGGTGGAGAAAAGATCGAGAATGTGAATGGTGACACTAACTGTGCAACATTCATGAAAACTTGTGTACCGTAATAAGTTACAAATCTTGGAAGATTGATCATCATGTTCAAAACATTTTCTTAAAAGATAGAAAAAGGAAAAGAGGAAAAGAAAAACAGATTCAACACTGTAGTAAGTTACAAATATCAATACTTGTATGGAATGTAAGTTCATTTCCAGCTGTTTTTCTTTTCTATCTTTCTTTCTTTATCTTATTTTTCAAATCCTTTGACTGCTCCTGACGAGCATACTTATCTGTGGCGTTTTATCATTTTGTTGAGATAAGATTCGGTTTACAAACCAGGGTGTCATTCTGCAGCAAAATGAAACACATCACTTAAAAGTGCACAAAAGAAGAAAATGCACTTTTTCTTTCTTTCTTTTTTTTTTTTTTTTGGTGTTGTTATTCAACACTGATCTTATTTCACTAGGGTATAGAGGTCAAGGGGTTAATTCTTTAAAACCATCCCATTCCTTCGCACCATCCTCCTCCTCCCCTCCCATGACCCCACTTCTCTCCCCCACCCACCCACCCAGTCCATTGGGTAACAGGAACTAAAAGAACTGTGACCAGAATGAGAGAGAAGAATTTGTCTGCCACATTCAGCTTGTGACGTCCAGCTGTGGTAAAAACCAATCAAAGTTCAAACAAAAAACACGAAAATGCCCAAACCTAGTTAATGTACACAAGCCCACAATTAGTTTATGTGCAGTTTTGATACAGCCAAAGATATACTATGTCAGGTTGTCAGGTTTATGAGAGTGGGGAAAGTATAACAATGCAATAATCTTACATAAATGAATATAAGTGTGTGTGAACATCCACTAACCTCCTCTCATGCCCATGTGCTCTCTCTCTCTTCATCTCTCTCTGTGTCTCTGTCTGTCTGTCTCTCTCTCGCTCAAACATTCTCTCTTTCCACCTCTTCTATCTTTCACATACACACACACACACACACACACACACACACACACACACACACAATGTCCAGAGGCCAGTAAGTTTGATCTGGTGTCAGATTTGTTAAACACAGGATGGAAAGCAGACAACAAAAACCATAGTTCACTTACAATATTTCCCCACACAGTAAACCTTACTGTTTACCATACTGCTAATCTGATAATGTCACACTATACACTGGTAGGATTACAATTAGGAACAACTTTTTTTCCCCAGTATAGGGTGCACTGGAATGAACTCACCCAAACTGCCACATGGAATGGACATATGCAGTAAAATATTATTTCTGGTATGCAATACGAGTACATGTTTTCAATCTGAACGTACATAAAAATAAAAATCCTACACATACATCTCCATTCAATCATCTATGAACATGATTCTGTCTCCCTAAACTGCACTCAGTAATGACTGAGGGTGTTTGTATCTGCATTCATGATTTTGTATCAGACCGTGTGTGTGTGTGTGTGTGTGTGTGTGTGTGTGTGTGTGTGTGTGTGGTTTGTTGTGTTGTGTTGTGTTGTGTTGTGTTGTGTTGTGTTGTGTTGTTGTTGTTGTTGTTGTTGTTGTGTGTGTGTGTGTGTGTGTGTGTGTGTGTGTGTTGTGGTATGTGTGTGTTTGCAAGAATCAAGCAGCAGTTTAATCTCAGTTTCTCATTTTCAATCAAGACACTGTCAAACAGTTTGTCAAAGTACATGTTTGCAATTCTGCTTGCTCTTTCAGTCACAGGAGTGTTCAAGGTTTGTACAATGTGCATCAAGCATCTGACATATGTTCATGAGAAACATAAAAAACAACACTCAACCCAAAGACTATTGGAGATAAATTGTTGATCTGCAAGCAGTTAACGTACACACACATTACCCCACAACTGTGGACATTTGACAACATGTAAATGGACACACAAAAATACTGTTGAACACTACAATGTAAAGTTCACAAAGTAATGGAAATGGAAGGACATTTGAAAGTTTACTTTATCACTGGTTCTTCGACATTTTCCAAATGACTTAATGAGCACAGTGATTTCTCCATTTATACACACACCAGCAATGTCTTTTTGGAATGGTATCTTTAAACTGATATTGCAACATATATACACAGAAAACCACTCTCACTCTCTCTCACTTCCTTTACCCTGGTGATGAAATATGTCAAAAACCATTTTTCAACAATGACTGACAACTACATGATCAACAGGAAGATATCCCCGTTTGTGAACACTGTGAGAAATGTGTAAATCTATGGGGCTGTTGTACGAACAAACATGATGTACAGAACACGAAATTCACCAAAAAATATACATGCCAAAAGTAGCTCCTTTGGGTGGAGAAGTAATGGAACTGGAGGGAGAGGGGTGGGGGTGGGGGGTGGGGGTGAGGAGTGAGGGGGGCACAGGAGTTAACATTAATTAGTCATATAAAAGCCAGGAGCCTCAGCCCCCAAGAAACACGTCACAAAACCAGCATGCAGATCAAACTGGGAAAAGTGTTTCCAACACAAAAGTCAATTATACAAAACAGTTTGAAACTGTGTTAAAGCCACAGGCATGAACCATTATGTTCAACAAGATGTTGTTCAAATGATAGGGACACTTGTGGCATATACCTCTCTAGAGATGCTCTAACTGAATGGCCCTGGAGTCCAGAACCGTATGTCAATAACTGAACACTGGATTAGGCCATGTGTGTGGTTTCATGCATATGTGAGTGTATATATATGAAAAAAAAAATCATATATACTTAAGTAGCTTGGCATACATGCACCAACACACACACACTTACTTATTGTCATGTTCAAATGTCTTTGTATGCACAAAAATTTAATGCCAAGTTTACATATTTTAGCAAGTTAACACATGCATACACACAGACATTCTCTCTCTCTCTCTCTCTCTTCCTATCTCACCAATCTATGACTTATTCAGTTCTTGTCTCAATGGTAGCCCTGCACATAAACCTGTCTTTATGCCCCAATAACACCAAATATAACATTTATTCCGGCAGCAAGATGACTCAAATTTGAAGAAACTTACCTTCTGCAGTGTCTGTTAATGTAATTCTCACCATATACCAACTCCATCAAATAGTATTTGCAGCCTGATAAAAAAACAACAACAACCAAACATTAAGAAGTGAAAGTGAAAGTGGTTATGTGAAAATGTAAAAAAAGAGAAGTCCAATAAAAACTAGTGGGGCACAACAAAACTGAAATATTAGCTGCACGGACAGCAGTTCAATGGTCAGCTACAACCAAGACAAGAGAAAATCGTTTTGTCCAGGGATGGTTTACTGTTCTTGGCTGCCAGGTGCAGAGAAAGAGTCCCAACACATGAAGATTCTCATATAATAATAATAATAATCTACAAAACCCACCTACACACCTACACAAACACCAAGTGGAATGGAGAGAGAATGCTTGACAAAGCATGAGGGAAAGTGCTGTGGTGCTCTGCAATCAAGAAATGAATGTGGGATTTGATTATTTTATCTTATTTTTCAAGAACTGGCCAGGAAAACCTACAGAAATGAATAGCTCTTACTAGCTGAGGATACCATGTCCATGCTGCCACTGACTGGATTTATTGATGATTACTATAAGAGACTCTGCAAAAGTCTAGCTTTCTTCTTCTTTCTCTAGTAACTGCTAGAGCTGAGAACGCAGTCTTAATTTCTCTCACTGGAATTTATTTTTTGTGGAATTGGGATCAGTCTTAATTTCTCTTGCTGGAATTCATTTTTGTGGAGTTGGGATCAGTCTTAATTTCTCTTGCTGGAATTTATTTTTGTGGAGTTGGGAACAGTCTTAATTTCTCTTGCTGGAATTTATTTTTGTGAAGTTGGGAACAGTCTTAATTTCTCTTGCTGGAAATTAATTTTGTGGAGTTGGGAATATATTCTTATTTTCGGTTGCTGAATCGTATCTTACCTTTTCCATATTGCCACGCAAAGCAGGTCACATCTATCACATTTCACAAGAACCACTCTGTAATGCAATGCACAAGATTGTCTGACCCTGGCCATTTCTTGAATAAATCATTCACGATATGTATGACAGTACCCGAACTAAAAAAAAAAAACAACACAGACCAAATTTATGTTGTTTTTCTTTTCTTTTCTGGGTGGTGGGGGTGGGGGTTGGGGAATGCCATTTATGCAATAAAAATCTGGACAAGCCATTAAAAAAAACCACTTAACTGTTGTTATAAGACCTGCTTACGGTGGATCCAAGAATACTGAAAATGTAATACACTACACACATGCTTTGTCACAAAGCAGCAACAGTGCAGTGTTGATGAGCGCACTGTCTACAGCAGTCAAGGGCCTAAATACATGTTTTTCTGACCAAGCGCCGATTTAAATGCAAACCTGCTTGATCAGTTACATGCTTTTCTGACCAAATGAAAACTTGGTCGACCAATCACTGACTTACATAAAAGCCTGTTTGATTTATCAGACATTTTTCTGACCAATTCTTGATTCAAATGCAAACTTAATCAACCAATTACTGACCCAGATAAAAAAAAAAAAAAACTGCTCGACTAATCACACACTTTTCTGACCACCTCTTCATTCAAATGCAAACTTTATTGACTAATCACTGACTCAGATAAAAACCTGCTTGACTAACCACACACTTTTCTGGCCAACTCTTGATTCAAAAACACACTTGATCGACCAATTACTGACTCACATAAAAGCCTGCTTGGCTGTTCACATGGTCTTATGACCAACTGTTGATACAACCGCAAACTTGATCGACCAATCCCTGACTCAGATAAAAACCTGCTTGACTAACCACACACTTTTCTGACCAACTCTTGATTCAAATGCAAACTTGATCGACCAGTCACTGACTCACATAAAAACCCGCTTTACTAACCAGATGCTTTTCTGATCAACTTCAAATGCAAACTTGATCGACCAATCACTGACTCAGATATAAAACCTGCTTTATTGTTCACACGGTTTTCTGACCAATTGTTGATTCAAATGCAAACTTGATCGACCAATCACTGACTCAGATACAAACCTGCTTTGCCCTGAAGTCTTGTTCCCCTAAGTGCCTTGCATGCTTCCTCCATAATTTTGGACCGTTTCAACACGCACACACCAAAAACCAGTGTGTTCATGAATAGGTCGGTGTGAGTATCTCTGTTTATTAAAACAAATTTGCCTTTGAAGCAGTTATTGGCTAATTAAGTGTGTATCAGTAATTCATTCATCATACATGACCTGTAAAACAGAATCTTTAAACATCAAACTTCAACTGAAAATGAAGCATTCTTAAGAAAAAAAAATGGGGCAATGGATTTCTCTTACCAAACCAAGTCTAACTTACAACAAGTACAAACACAACAACACTTTTTGTGGAAGGAGATCTGGTCATTCACTCCAACAATGCCAAGATAAATATGGAAAAGATACTGAAAGACACACACACAAAAAAAAAAAAAAAAAGAAGAAAAAAGACAAAGACATGAGCAGCTCCCCTCTGAAGATGAGTGAGACCTTGTCACACACACATATATGAACACAAGTTTGAAAGAAAAACGAAGCGTCGTTCAGCTCTCACGAAATCCAAATGCTTCAAGGTCCACACTGCACGGAGAGCCTGGAATGACGTCGAACAATGCCATGCCCTCACATGTCATGATGCACAAGACAGCGGAATGACGTCCAGCCTTCGCTCTCAATTGTTCTGATACTCTGACAGCTTGGCCAGTTCGTGAACGCTCTGGAGAAGACGGGTGCGGTGGTCAGGCTGACGGATCCCCATGCTCATCACCTGTGCTGCTGTCAGGTTGAGAACCGAACCCATGGAGTCGCAGCCCTTGCGTAGAAAAACCGGCAAGTATTCCAACAGTCCCAGAGTCTTTAACCACTCTTCTACTGACTTCGGCCGCGACAAATCCTCATACATTCTCGGCGGTGTGTCTGCCTTTGCCTGTAAAAAAAAAAAAACCCCAAAAAAACAAGGTTTCAGGAATCATTTGATGAGGATATGAACAAAACAAAAAAGAAACGAATATAAACACTTTTGCTTAAATGACTGCTCAACAACTTTATTCTACTGAAATTGAAACCTTTCATTTTCAAACTGGCATGCAATTAAAAAAAATGATAAGGTAATCCATCATGAATGTTCTTTCTGTCACAAGAAATGTTGCGCTCTGAAGCTCACGGGAACAAGCTATGATCAAAATTAATAAAACACAGGAGTTGGCAGGCCTGCTCAAGAGCATACACACACACATAGAAACACACACACACACACACACACTACAACACACCACAAACACACACCCAATACAACACACCAAACCACACAACAGTGCAGCACAACACACACACCAACACTCACCCACCTACCCCCAACCCCCTCCACACATTTCAATCCCCAACCACCTCCCCAACACACACTCACACCTTTACCCACCCACACACCCACTTACTGCAGGAGGGGAAGGTTTCAGTTTGCGGGGGACGGGGGGAGGAGAATCTCGGGGTCCAGCATCTCTGGCCATGGGCAGTGCGGGAGGGGAGGCTGATGCTGTCGCCCCCTGGTGTTCTGTGGGTGACGTGGAGCCCACCGACACCGTCACAGGGATCACCTGGCGGAAGAGTTTCAGTTTCTCAAGGAGGTGTTACAGCATTCAGACAAATCCTTTTACGCTACACCACATCTGCAAGGCAGATGCCTGACAGCAGCATAACAGCCAGGCCTTGAGTGCATGCTTATATATTTGTGTACCTATCAGAGTGGATTTCTTTTCACATAATTTTGCCAGAGGACAACATTCTCGTTATGAAATGGATGGATGTGTATGATAGTTGTGTCTGGATACCATCAGAACAGCAGTCCTGCTGTCCTGACCGGTTAGAACTTTATTCAGTTACATACTCACGATGATATGGTTGGAGTGCGCGTGTGTGCGTGCGTGCTTGAGTGTGTGTGTGTGTGTGTGTGCGCGCGAGAGCGTGTGCGCATGATTATAGTCACACACACACACACATGCACATGTATCAAAGATACATTACAACAAAATTTTCCCAAGGGAAGACAACTCTCTTCTTACCGCACACTCTTTTACGTGTGTGCAACAAACTGCATGCTACACACACACAGGAGGCCTGGGTTTAACCATCCCATATCTGAATGACCAGCGTCCAGACCACAGATCACACACACCTACCTGACTCCCTCCTGGCCCACCTATCTGAATGACTGGCATCCAGACCACACACACCTGCCTGACTCCCCCCTGGCCCACCTATCTGAATGACTGGCATCCAGACCACACACACCTGCCTGACTCCCCCCTGGCCCACCTATCTGAATGACTAACATCCAGACCACAGATCACACCCACCTACCTGACTCCCCCCTGGCCCATCTATCTGAATGACTGGCATCCAGACCACAGATCACACCCACCTACCTGACTCCCCCTGGCCCATCTATCTGAATGACTGGCATCCAGACCACAGATCACACACCTACCTGACTTCCCCCTGGCCCATCTATCTGAATGACTGGCATCCAGACCACAGATCACACACACGCCTGCATGACTACCCCCTGGCCCATCTATCTGAATGACTGGCATCCAGACCACACACACCTGCCTGACTCCCCCCTGGCCCACCTATCTGAATGACTGGCATCCAGACCACAGATCACACACCTACCTGACTCCCCCCTGGCCCATCTATCTGAATGACTGGCATCCAGACCACAGATCACACACCTACCTGACTGCCCCCTGGCCCACCTGTATTAATGACTGGCATCCAGACCACACACACCTGCCTGACTCCCCCCTGGCCCATCTATCTGAATGACTGGCATCCAGACCACAGATCACACACCTACCTGACTCCCCCCTGGCCCATCTATCTGAATGATTGGCATCCAGACCACAGATCACACACCTGCCTGACTCCCCCCTGGCCCATCTATCTGAATGACTGGCATCCAGACCACAGATCACACACCTGCCTGACTCCCCCTGGCCCACCTATCTGAATGACTGGCATCCAGACCACACACACCTACCTGACTCCCCCCTGGTCCACCTATCTGAATGACTGGCATCCAGACCACAGACCACACACCTACCTGATTCCCCCCTGGCCCACCTATCTGAATGACTAGCATCCAGACCACAGATCACACCCACCTACCTGACTCCCCCCTGGCCCATCTATCTGAATGACTAGCATCCAGACCACAGATCACACACACGCCTGCATGACTACCCCCAGGCCCATCTATCTGAATGACTAGCATCCAGACCACAGATCACACACCTGCCTGACTCCCCCATGGCCCACCTATCTGAATGACTAGCATCCAGACCACAGATCACACACTTGCCTGATTCCCCCTGGCCCACGTATCTGAATGACTAGCATCCAGACCACAGATCACACACACCTGCCTGACTCCCCCCTGGCCCACCTATCTGAATGACTAGCATCCAGACCACAGATCACACACCTACCTGACTTCCCCTGGCCAATCTATCTGAATGACTAGCATCCAGACCACAGATCACACACCTACCTGACTCCCCCCTGGCCCACCTATCTGAATGACTAGCATCCAGACCACAGATCACACACCTGCCTGACTCCCCCCTGGCCCACCTATCTGAATGACTAACATCCAGACCACACACACCTGCCTGACTCCCCCCTGGCCCACCTATCTGAATGACTAACATCCAGACCACAGATCACACACCTACCTGACTCCCCCCCCCTGGCCCATCTATCTGAATGACTGGCATCCAGACCACACACACCTGCCTGACTCTCCCCACCCCCCACCCCCTCCCTGCTCACCTGTCTCTGGGCCAGGCTGGACTGCCCCATCATAGGCCGCGATCTCTTGTTGGGGATGGGAGGGGGTGGGGAGCCGGCGCTCCTCCCATTGGTCGATTCCGCTCCGGCCACGCCCTCCGAGTGCAGGCGCTGTACTCCCGGGTCTGGTAGAGGCGCCTGATGAAAACAGTTTATTTGTTTATTTATCTATCCATTTATTTATTTACTTATCTGGGCATTTAATATTAATATCGTTCTTCTTCTTCTTCTTATCATTAATACTGTCATCATTATCATTATTACTATTATATTTTGCAGCAGTTGCAGGCCAGGGTCTGGTAGAGGCGCCCGATGAAAACAGTTTATTTGTTCATTTATTTTTATTTATTTATTTATTTTTTATTTACTTATCTGGGCATTTAGTATTACTATCATTCTTCTTCTTCTTCTTATCATTAGTATTGTCATCATTATCATTATTACTATTATATTTTGCAGGAGCTGCAGGCCAGTGTCTGGTAGAGGCGCCTGATGAAAAAAGTTTATTTAGTGATTTATTTATTCATTTATTTATCAAGCATTTGTCATTACTATCATTCTTCTTCTTCTTTTCATTATTAATATTATTATTGTCATTACTATTTTATTTGGCAGGCGCTGCAGGCCCGGGTCTGGTAGAGGCACCTGATGAAAACACTTTATTTAGTGATTTATCTATTTATTCATCTAGACATTTCTTCTTCTTCTTCTTCATACTATTATTTTCATCATTATTATTATTACTACTTTATTTTGCAGACGCAGCAGGCCTGGGTCTGTCAGAGGCGCCTGATGAAATCAGTTTATTTGTTTATTCATTCATCTATCTATTTATTTATTTACTTTATTTAGGCATTTATTATTACTATCACTATTCTTCCTTTTATTTTCATTATTAATACTATCATTATTATTATCATTACTATTTTATTTTGCAGGCGCTGCAGGCTAGGGTCTGGTAGAGGCAGCTGATGAAAACTGTCTATTTTTCTGGGCATTTATTATCATTTACCCCTGATAACGGAGTATGGATGCCTACATGACGGGGCAAAAACGGTCATACACATAAACCCCACCTGTGTACATCTAAGTGAACATGGGAGCTGCAGCCCATGAACGAAGAAGTAGAAGATTATCAATATTTCATCTTTTTTTTTTTTGTTGAAACATCATCATCATTCTCATCATTATTATCATTATTACTATTGTATTTTATTTAAAAAAAATTCTTTTTGAACATCAGAAGCAGTTTATCTCAAGGTAAAAGTCATCACCTCAACCACCTCCTCACCCCATCCACAACCACACCCCCATCCTCCATCCAGTGTGGTTATGGTCCCAACTACAACCCCTCACACACATGTCCCCGTCCTGTCATGACCACTCCTCCCTCCCTCACCCTGCCACACACACACACAATACTCATTTCTACCACAACAAACACCCCCCTCCCATGTCTACTCCTCCCCCCCCCTGTCATTACACCCCCACCCCCCTTCACAACTGACCCCCCCCCCCCCTCCAATCTTTACCACACCCATCTCTACCATAACCTTCCCCCCAATCTCTACCACGCCCCACCCCCATCCCTACCACAACCAACTCCACCCATCTCTACAACAACCAATTCCCAGCCCCCTATCACAACCAACCCAACCCTCACCCCACTGCCCCATTCTCCCACGGGCAACCCCCCCCCCCCACCTCCTCCGCACCCCCACCCCTGACCTCCCCATACCCTCACCCCCATCCCTCCTCCACCCAGTGCCCACCACCAACACCCACACCCCCCCACACACACACACCAACACCCATCCCCCGCCCCTCACACCCACATCCACACACACCCACACCCACCCACCCACGCACACACCCCCACCCCCCACATCCACACCCTCGCACACCCACCCACCCACACCCCCCACTCCCATACCCACACACACTAACAGCCACACACACCAACACCCCACACACACCAACACACACCCACACACACACCCACCCACAACCACAAACACCCACACCCACCCAGACACACTGACACCCACACACACCAACACACACCCACACACACAGACACCCCCCCCCCACCCACACACACACACACCCCACCCACACCCACCCACCTGTGGCCTGGAGGCAGCCATGGCAGCCACCTCCTCATCTGTGTGGACGATGAAGGTGTTGGCTCTCTGGGGCGGGGGCTCGGGGGGAGTGGCGGGGGCCAGGGGGGTGGAGGTGGTGGGGCCCAGTTTGGGGGTCACTGGGTGAATCTCCTCCGGGTCGTGGTACTCCGTGTCCAAGGCGATCACCTCTGGAAAAAAACAAAATGTTTGTGGTTTTTGAGTTTTTCTGGGTTTTTTTCTCTCTCTCATTTTTTTTTGTGGTGTGTGTCACAGAATATGGGACTTCTGCATGTGTGAGTGTGTGTGTGTGTGTGTGTGTGTGTGTTCAAACGTCCTGTTTTCGTACATTTTGGGAGATACAGGACTTTTTCATCTCTGTGTGTGTGTTTAAAATGTTTTGATGCTTTCATACATTTAGATATGGGGACTTTGTGTGTGTGTGTGTGTGTGTGTGTGTGTGTTCAAATGTCATCATGTTTTCAAACATTTCTGGAGAACTAGGGGCTTCTTTTCATATATGTGTGTTCAGAATGTCTTGATGTTTTCAAATATTTTGGGAGAATTGCGGACGTTTTTTGTATTTGTGTATCATATCTGTTATTATCATTACTGTTATCACTATTCAAAACTTTGCCTATTAATGTTTATTTAGTTTGTTATACGAATTTTCTATGCTTCATACACACTTCCATTCACACATTAAAAGAAAAAGTTACAGGGATTGGGAAATTCAATTCATGAATCGCATACCGTTTATCACCAAGAAACAAACAACAGCACCACCAACAATAAAAACCCTGCAACACCCTGTGTTGTAGCCCGTTGCATACAGCTACAGGAACAGAGACAACGTTCATACACAAAAGCTTAACCATCAATTTTTTTTTTTACTGCCGTCATTTTTAAACGCATCTTTCCATCCCCTTCTCCTCTTCATTTCCACATGCTTGTTCCAGAGTAGATGTTCAGCTTTGATCCACACGCAGAGGAAGATAAAAGAGAGACAGACAGACAGACAGACAGAGAGAAAGATAAAGATACAGACAGACAGATGTAGATGTAGATGTTTTATTCATATAGGCAATAGCCCCTTAGAAGGGGGTACACATGGAATTGACATTAAGTCGCATATTACTACAAAGAAAAATTACGTTACATAAGCATTGCGTTGTTTAAAAGCTCTATGCAAATATAAAGCAAAATGTTGTACAATAGTTTCGTTCGTAGACGACAATAACAAAATTAGTTTAAATAAACAAGGCTGTCTATAAAATTTGAGTGGAATTAATCGTTCTCTAATATTTCTCAATGCTGGACAACTAAGCACAAAATGGACCTCATCTTCAGTTGATTCTTTGCATAATGGGCATAACAAATTACAAATGTTTGACTGCCTATAACGATACTGATGAGTAAAAATATCAGAGACACCGAACCTAAATTTTGTCATTAAATACTTCAAACCTCTAGCAATATGCATACGCATATAAATTGGAACATTATGCAAATTATTGATCATTCTGTATAGCTTAAATCTGTCACTGTCCTGGATATGAGAATTCCAACTTTGCCATCTGCAATCAACCAATCTTTTGCGGAACACACGAATAAAAACATTTATATCTTCAACACCTTGATTTAGCCATACAAAACCAAAACCGTACTCATATAATTTCTTTCTAACATTTGAAACCCAATTTCTTCTACCCTTATTATCTAAGTCTAACAACATTTTGTATGCTTTATATGGCAATCTGTGTTCATCCATTTGTGTTAACTTGAGCCAGTACTTAATACATTTAACAGTAGAGAGCAACGATATTGGGTATCTGTCAGTCTCACCATAGACGAGATCATTTGGTGTCTGAAGGGAGACCCCTAAAAATTTTTCAAAGCATATAGATGAATTTTTTCACAGTGTATAGCAGCAGAGTCAAGACCCCATAATTCTGCCCCGTACTGTATCATAGGCTGGATCTGAGAATCAAATATTTTTAGGAATAATTTCAGAGATTCATTTTGTACTAATGACAATTTCTTCATGACATATAACAATGCATTTTTTTGCTCTACTTGCAAGGTTTTTACATGCAAATGTAAAACTCAAACGTGTAGAAAAATAAATACCTAAATATTTGTATACATTCACAATGGGCATTATAGTTCCGTTATAGGTCCATCTTTCTCTTACAGACAAATAACCTCCCTTTCTAAATACAATTATATTACTTTTACCCATATTCACTTTTAGTTGCAAAGCAGCAGCGGCTCGTTGTAGACTATTCAACTGACTTTGTAATCCTATTACTGTTTCTGATATTAATACTATATCATCAGCTAAAAGAAGAATGAAAATTTCCAAAACATCGCCTATGAATGTTGCACCGTGTCTTCCATTTTTAATTACTTCCTCTGTCAATTCATTAACAAATAAAGAAAACAAAACTGGACTACAAATATCACCCTGTTTAACCCCAGATGTCTAATCTAATTTAGTTATAGACTTCCTGGTTAAGTTTTTCAATCATTTATTTGATAGAGGTATCTATCCTGAAAGTTGGACTGAGTCAACTGTTCTTCCATTGTATAAAAAAGGTGATACTAAGAATACCAATAATTATAGAGGAATTTCCCTGTGTAACGTATGTAGCAAATTATATAGCGCTGTAATAAATAGGAGACTCCAGGAATGGGTGGAGGAACACAATATTACAGGAGAATTTCAAGCCGGATTTAAGTGGAATTACACTACTGTGGACCATATGTTTACGTTAATGGCTTTCATACAGAAACAATTTTGTTTAAATCACAAATTATATGTTGCTTTCATTGATTTTGAGAAAGCCTTTGATTCTGTCAATAGAAGTATACTTTGGCCTATTTTATGGAAAAATGGAATACGTGGAAAAATTTATAAATGTATTATGAGTATGTATGATTCTGTAAAGGCAAGGGTGCGATGTGGTGCTGCTTTATCAGAATACATCAATTGTACAGACAGAGGGGGACAGAGAGAGACACACACGCACACAGTCAGAGAGTGATAAAGACAGACAGACAGACAGACAGGGGGAGGGACAGACTGGACCATACCGTAAGTTTTCCTGGATCTGGACATGCGGCTCCTGTCACTGCAGCGTGTGTACCAGATGCCCCTAGAAAACGCACATAGTCAGACCATGCTGAAGTGGATTTTGTATTTTTTATTATTTTTTTTTCAATTTTTTGTTGTTGTTAGGCCACCATCTGCACTGTTTCAGTGGCATTACTCCCACACCACACTCTTTTTTTTTTATGTGGAGTCTCCAACCTCTTCTTTCTTTGCTATGTATTTCTTTTCTTTTTTTTCTTTTTCCTCCACTTTTCGGTTATTTTTTTGTGGGGCCTCGGGCCTCCAGCCTCCTCTTTTCCCCCCATATATTTCCTTTTTTTTTTTGTTTTTTTTTTTTGTTCTTTTTTTTCTGGGATCTTCATCCTCCACATGACTCATTCAAAGTCCCATATACACAATCATACCCATTCCCAGAGCCGGCAATCCTCAAGGAACTATCGATGTTAGGTTGCCAGGAGGCCACAAACCAGAGGGAGACCCTGCACTGCTGCTGTGTCACTTCAGAGGTGTTCAGTAGTGCCTGTTCTGATTTCACGTACACAGGACACCAATTATGGAAGCCCCTACAGACAATAATAATTGTTTAATTGTAGATGGGCGCAATAGCCGAGTGGTTAAAGCGTTGGACTGTCAATCTGAGGGTCCCGGGTTCGAATCACAGTGACGGCGCCTGGTGGGTAAAGGGTGGAGATTTTTACGATCTCCCAGGTCAACATAT